>NC_045543.1:142505156-142527656 GCF_009769535.1 Thamnophis elegans | reverse complement strand
TTTTTATAACCTGTTGAGTCCCACCTCTCTGTTTCCTGTTCCTGTGTAATAAATGTATTCTGATTGCTTGTCAGACTCCCATGGGCCCATGCAGGGGCAACTCTCTAGGCTGTGTTTTGAATCCAGGTATGGATGAGTTCTCAGATGCCATGTGGTCAGTTGAGTAAAGGGCCAATATTATCATGCTTTAATCCCATCCCCCCCTGGAGCAGAAGTGGAGAACTCTTTATTATGTAAAGTGGACTAGCTTGGCCTTCTTAATGGCCCATTAACACAGTGGGGATGGGCAGGAAGCTACAGGCAGCTAGTCTGTCTTTTAAAACATGTTTCTTTCTTTTCACATCCAGAGAAATATTCTGCCTTTTTATTTATTTATTTATTATTAAAATTTATATGCCGCCCAATCCCGAAGGGATTTCCTAGGATATTTCATTTTTCTGGGAGAGGGCTGGGTGATAACTTCCTACAGATCCTTTTGCAAGACAGGCTGGAGGAAAGAAAGTCGTCTGTGGCTAAAATATATTTCCCAGGCAAGAGGTCCAAATGGGGGAAAATCCCAAGAAGCTTTCTAACGGGGTCTCAAGATCGGCTGAGATTCGATTCAAACCGCTAAAGGTAAAGGTTCCCTTCGCACATATGGGCTAGTCGTTCCCGATTCTAACGGGTGGTGCTCAACTCTCTTTCAAAGTCAAAGAGCCAGCGCTGTCCAAAGACGTCTCCGTGGTCATGTGGCTGGCATGACTAAACACCAAAGGCGCACGGAACTCTGTTACCTTCCCACCAAAGGTGGTCCCTATTTTTTCTCCTTGCATTTTTACATGCTTTTGAAATGCTACGTTGGCTGAAGCTGGGACAAGTCACGGGAGCTCACTCTGTTACGTGGCACTAGGGATTCGAACTGCCGAACTGCTGACCTTCAGGTAGACAAGCTCAGCATCTTAGCCACTGAGCCACCTGCATCCCTTAAACTACTAATTCAGCTCAAAACATCCCTCCAATCCATCCTGAGAGCTGGGCCAGGTCAAAAGTATAAACTACCGCTTTACAAGGCCTTGGTAAGACCACATTTGGAACATTGCACCCAGTCTTGTCGCCACAATATAAGAAAAAGATGTGGAGACTCTAGAAAGAGTACAAAGAAGAGCAACAAGGATGATTAAGGTACTGGAGGCTAAAACATATGAAGAACGGTTGTAGGAATTGGGCATGTTTAGTGTAATTTAATAAGTGTTGTATGTCGTGATTCATTAGGAATGTATTTATGATGACTATCATCATGATTTATCACTTATATCTTTTATGCACACTGAGAGCTTATGCACCGAAGAAAAATTCCTTGTGTATCCAATCACACTTGGCCAATAAAGAATTGTATTGTATTGTATTGTATTCTATTCTGTTGTATTCTATTCTATTCTATTCTATTCCTACCCCTACCCCTACCCCTACCCCTACTCCTACTTCTATTCTACTCTATTCCAATTCCACTCCACTCCACCCTACCTTACCCTACCCTATTCCCATTCCCATTCCCATTCCCATTCCATTCCATTCCCATTCCATTCTATTTCTATTTCTATTTCTATTTCTATTCCTATTCCTATTCCTATTCCTATTCCTATTCCTATTCCTATTCCTATTCCTATTCCTATTCCTATTCCTATTCTATTGTCAAAGAAAGGAGTAGGGATAACATAATAGCAGTCTTCCAATATTTGAGGGGCTGGCACAAGGAAGAGTGGGTCAACCTATTCTCCAAAGCATCTGAGGGCAGGATGGAAACTAATCAAGGAGAGATCCAACCTTGAGCTAAGAAGAAACTTCCTAACGGTTGAGAGCAATCAACCAATGGGCCAGCTTGCCTTCAGAAGTTCTAGATGCTCCATCACAGGAGGTTTTCAAGAAGACTTTGGATAGCCACTTGCCTGAAATGGTATAGGCTGTCATGCTTCAGCAGGGGGTTGGACTAGAAGACCTCCAAGGTCCCTTCCAACTCTGTTATTCTGTTTTTTTTTAAAAAAAAAACTGACTCCAACTTTCCTCACGGCTTCCTCAGGCTGTCCAGCCTTCTAACGGCAAGGAATTGTTGCTTGCCCTGTTATGCGCAGCTCCTTTTCCTATTTGCCTGGTGGGGAATGTTAAATTGCAACTGCCTTGGGACAGAAGCTCATCTTATTCCGTGTCTTTCAGCACAGAGGCACGCAGACGAAAAGAGAGGGATTTTCTTGACAGGCATAAAAATCGCTGGATTGTTGACAGGAGGGCAGTGCAGAGAGCAGAC
Source organism: Thamnophis elegans (assembly GCF_009769535.1). Lineage (NCBI taxonomy): Eukaryota > Metazoa > Chordata > Lepidosauria > Squamata > Natricidae > Thamnophis > Thamnophis elegans. Next base: position 142,525,375 of record NC_045543.1, on the reverse strand, counting down.
AGGAGGAAACGAGCCAAGATCAGTGATGAAATCTTGCTTTTACCAAAGGCTTGCAGAAGATAGGAGAGATTAACATTCATCACTAAGCGAGCATGAGATACCCTTGGCAGGGTTTTCCCACCCCGGGTAGAGCTGTAAGTGGAGCCAAGTCCCTGCACATCATGCCCTCGGATCTTCTGATCTCACACTAGTTGTAAGTTCGGGAACACACCCAACACCCCAAGATGCAGACCTGCTTTGGGGGGTGGGGGATGCAAACTCTTCAAAGCAGAATTCCTTCGGCAGGAACCACCACCCCAGCCCGGGTTCCGTTTCAGCTTGTTTCATTCCACCCATAAAGCAGCAAAACAGCCTCCAGGTGCCACTTCAAGGCTTTTATAGTTTTTCTGGCTTGGCCTAAAAGTGGCTTGGCTGAATGAAATGTCTTCTCTCTCTAAGCCAATGTTCGCCAACGGCAGCAGCATTACACTGTGTGGACTTCAACTCCCAGAATTCTCCAGCTAGCCTTGAGAGGGAGGGAGGGAGGGAAGGAGGGAGGGAGGAGCAAAAGAAAGAAAGAAAGAAAGAAAGAAAGGAGAGAGGGAGGGAGGGAAGAGCAGAAGAAAGAAAGAAGAAAGAAAGAGAGAGCAAAGGAAGCGAGAGAAAGAAAGAGAGAGAGAGAGAGAAAGAGGAAGAAAATAAAGATAGAGAAAGCAAGAAACAAGGGAAAGGGAAAGAAAGAAAGATGAAAGAAAGAAAGGGAAGGAAGAAATAAAGAGAAAGAGATGAAAGAAAGAAAAGAAAGGGAAGATAGAAATAAAGAGAGAGAAAGTGAAAGGAAGGAAGATGAAAAAGAAAGAAAGAAGGGAGGAAGGAAAGAAGGAAGGAAGGAAGAGGAAGGAAAGAAGTAAAAAGAAAAATACAATTTCTAAACTTTTAGAAAAAAAACTTCTAATATTTCTAAATTGTTCTTCATTTCTAAGTTGGGTCTCTCCTTAACATGCTTCCACCTATTACTTCTATCTTGTCCTGCTCTGAGATGATTTGGAGAACAATAATTGTACAACTTTGGAAGTCCCCTATTTCAGTAGGGTTCTCTCGAGGCCCGATTTAGTTGTGCATCACAGAGGCTGGGATTAGAGCAGTGGTGGGATTCAAATAATTTAACAACCAAATCTCTGCCCTAATGACCAGCTGGATAGCTGGGCCTCGATGGTCGTGTGACCGTGTGGGCGTGGCCAACTCAACATTACTCACGTCGATGGGCGCTTCGCCTTAGCTGTTACAAGGTAATCAGGATTAACCAGAGAGGCAGTTTCTGTAAGCAGGGAAATAAAGATTAGGCTAGAAACAACACCAGAATGTTTCCTTCCTGCCTTCCTTACAGGATTAGCCCTGTAAAGTGGGGAAAGGAGATTTCTTCCAACAACCGGTTCTAAGCACTTCTTCCAAACTGCTTAGAAAGTTAGCAACCGGTTCTCCCGGACAGGTACGAACCGTCTGAATCCCACCACGGAATTAGAGCATCCTCAAAGGTTTTCTCTGTAATTACTCCCAGAATTCCACAGCTGGAGGATTAATCCAGTCCTCAGGCTGTGGAATTCTGGGAGTTGAAGTCCACATGGGAGAGGCCTCTAATGGTCTCTAAATTGCTCCAGCCTCCTTTTCAAAACTGCTTAGGTTGCTATCCATCTCCACTTCCGAGGGCATTGAAGTCCCCCGTGTGCTGGAGAAGGAACACAGCCCCCATTAAGCCCCCACCTCTCTCTTCGGAGGGCCAGCTATTATCGGGTGGAGGGAGGGAGGCGGTGGGTCGAAAACTGCCTCTTAAAACAGAATGGAGGAACCGTGCGGGGTTAGCCAAACGCTTTTTAATTACTGTCAAAAACCCTTGAGGAACTATTTGCAAACCTCAATAATTTTCCTACTGCCCACGGGAATGGTTAAGCACTTCTCTCTAATTAGAAGGGCTCGACAAGGCGGCTGCAATCTGTGTCGTGGAAGGACATGCCTCTCCTCAGGAGTTTTGACTGGCATTTCCCAAAATTGGGAACTCGAGGAGAGGAGTCTCCATGCAGGGACTCCAACCCCAGAAGCCCCTCTCTTAAAAAAAAAAAAGAAATTCAATGCAGAGAAAAGTAAAGTTTTACACTTAGGCAAGAAAAGCCAAAAGTAGACATACAGACTGGGTGATACCAGGCTTAATAGCAGAGACTGTGAGAGGGATATTGGAGTCTTGGTGGACAATCAATTAAATATGAGCCATCAGTGTGCAGCGGCAGCCAAAAAAGCCAATGCAATCCTAAACTGCATTAACAGAGGGATACAATCAAGATCAAGTAAGTTACTAACACCACTCTATAAAGCCTTAGTAAGACCACACCTAGAATACTGCATCCAGTTTTGGTCACCACACTACAAAAAAGATGTTGAGTCTCTAGAAAAAGTGCAGAGAAGAGCAACCAGGATGATGAGGGGCAGTGGTGGGTTTCAAAAATTGTTCGAACCTACTCTGTGGGTGTGGCCTCCTTTGTGGGAGTGGCTTGCTGCCCATGTGACCGGATGGGAGTGGCTTGCCGCCCATGTGACCGGATATGAAGATGCCGACGACACTTGGCAGAACCACCTTAAATTACCTCACCCCCAGCACTGGCATGCATAAGAATAGGATGTAAACTTGTTTTTTAAAAGGCATCTTTGGTTTGCGTTAAAACAACTTCAACACACGCAATGTTCTGATTGCACCACAAACGCAGCCGTCATCCTTACCTTTCACAGAGGCACTGAGGTTTATAAATAGGAGCATGATAGTGTAGAATAATCATATCCAAGGACCAGTGGTGGGTTTCAAACAATTTTGGAACCTCTTCTGTAGGTGTGGCCTGCTTTCCGGGTCCACTGGTGGAACCTCTTCTAACCGGTTCGGTAGATTTGACGAACCGGTTCTACCGAATAGGTGCAAACTGGTAGGAACCCACCTCTGATGAGGGGCTTGGAGACTAAAACATACGGTGATGCTGAATGACCCTTACTCGAAATTACGGCCGCTGCTCTCCTGCGGTCACATGAGCAAAATTCACTTGTCAATCTGCCCGTCCTTATCACAAATCACAAGGACCTCCTCCCCCTCCTCCTCTCCTCTTTTCCTCCTCTTCCTCCTCTCCTTCTTTCTCCAGCACCTCCTCCTCTTCCTCTTCTACCCACTTCTCCCCTTCTCTACCTCCTTCTCCTCTTCCTCTCCTCCTCTTCTCCCTGCCTTCCTCTCTCTCATTCTCTTCTCTCCTCCCCTTCTCCTCCTCCTTCTCTCTTCTTCTCATCCTTCACCTACTTCTCCTCCTCTTCCTCATCTCCTCTTCTACCATCTCCTCTCGTTCCTTCTCCAGCACCCCTCCTCCTCTTCCTCTTCCTCCTCCTATCCTTTCCTCCCGCCTCCTCCTTCACCTCCTTCCCCTCCTCCTCCTCCTTTTCTCTTCTCCTCTTCTCCTCTCCTCCTCCTTCACCCCATCTCCTCCCCCCTCCTCTCCTTCCCTCTCTAGCACCTCCATCTCCTCTTCCTCCTCCCCCCTCCTCCTTCTGTCCTTTCCTCTTCTCCCCTCCACCTCCACCTCCTTCCCTTTCCCCTTCCTCCTGGAAATAAAATGCATTTTCCTGCTCTTCTCCTACCCCATCAGTTGCTCCTTATTAAATTCGTAAAGAAGATACATGGAAGTCTTTTGTCTTGTCGAGCAGGCGAAGGAACTTTCTCTCCACACTGATTTTCTGCTTGGATTCTTCCACTAATGATAATTTGTGTTCTCATCATATTGCATTTACGGCGGAACTGTACTTCTTAAGTGGGGGGGGGGGGATGCGTTCTCTGGTAGATCCCTTCCATCCTGATGCGATGGCTTTGGCATCCGATTCCTACCAGGGGTGCCAATCCCTGCATCAGCGGATATTCGCTATCCAAAAAACATCCCTTCATCCAACTGCTGGCATGTCGAACTGAAGACAAGTTTCTTATCTAATGCTAGAAACACAGAATAGAATAGAATAGAATAGAATAGAATAGAATAGAATAGGGAATTAGAATACAATAGAACTGCATAGAATAGGGAATTAGAATAGAATAGAATAGAATGGCATAGAATAAGGAATTAGAATAGAATAGAATGGAGAATAGAATAGAATAAGAATTTAGAACAGAATAGAAAGAATGTAGAATGGAATAGAATAAGAATTTAGAATAGAGTAGGAGAATAGAATAGAAATAGAAATAGAATAGGAAATAGAGTAGAAAGAATTTAAAATAGAATAGAAAGAATTTAAAATAGAATAGAAAGAATTTAGAATGGAATAGAATAAGAATAGGAGAATAGAATAGGAGAATAGAATAGGAGAATAGAATAGAATAAGAATAGAATAAGAATTTAGAATAGAATAGGAGAATAGAATAGAATCAGAATAGAATAGAATAAGAATTTAGAATAGAATAGGAGAATAGAATAGAATAAGGAAATAGAATAGAATAGAATCAGAATAGAATAGAATAAGAATTTAGAATAGAATAGAATAATTTAGAATTTAGAATAGAAAAAGGAAAGAATAGAATAAGAATTTAGAATAGAATAGAATAAGAATTTAGAATAGAATAAGAATTTAGAATAGAATAGAGAATAGAATAATAATGTGATTTTGATGATATGCATTTATTTGTACAATCAAGGATTGCATTAGCTTTTTTGGCTGCTGCCGCACACGGTTGACTCGCGTTTCAGTATGTATGCGTGGAAGTGATAATTTCTAGAAATTGCTTGCTCGCTATCTCATTACCCGGGGTGGGTTCCTGCCAGTTCTAACCTCTTCTATAGAAATCTACAAATCTCCAGTGCCGTTTAGAACTGGTTCCAGCTCCCTCCCCGCACCCGTCCGGACATCATCAAGATGAAGAGCGAGAGGAGGAATTCTGGGAGTTGAAGTCCACAAGTCTTAAAGCTGTCAAGTTTGAACACACCTGGGGTTTTTTTTCTAAAGGGTTAGGGGTGCAAGGGTATTGTAACTTGACAGCCTTAAGACTTGCATGCTTCAAATGCCAGAGTTCCTGAGACAACATTTTAGTTGCTAAGCAAGAGCGTTGTTAAGTGAGGTTCACCACATTTTAACAAGTTGGCCATGACCACCCAGTCACATGGCTGGCAAGCCACTCCCACAAAGCAGGCCACATCTACAGAAGAGATTTTAAAATTTTTTGAAACCCACCACTGATTACCTCATTGCCTTATGGCAGGGGTGAAATCCAGCCGGTTCTGACAGGTTCTGGAGAACCGGTAGCGGATATTTTGAGTAGTTCGCAGAACCGGAAAATGCCACCTCTGCCTGGTCCCAGAGCGGGGTGGGAATGGAGATTTTGCAGCATCCTTCTCCTGGAGTGCGGAGGGAATGGAGATTTTTACAGCATCCTTCTCCTGGAGTGAGGAGGGAATGGAGATTTTACAGTATCCTTCCCCTGGAGTGGGGATGGAATCGGGATTTTGCAGTATCCTTTCCCTGGAGTGGGGATGGAATGGGGATTTTACAGTATCCTTCCCCTGGAGTGGGGAGGGAATGGAGATTTTACAGTATCCTTCCCCTGGAGTGGGGATGGAATCAGGATTTTGCAGTATCCTTTCCCTGGAGTGGGGATGGAATGGGGATTTTACAGTATCCTTCCCCTGGAGTGGGGAGGGAATGGAGATTTTGCAGTATCCTTCCCCTGGAGTGTGGAGGGAATAGAGATTTTACAGTATCCTTCCCCTGCCACATCCACCAAGCCATGCCCACTGAACCAGTAGTAAAAAAAAATGAATTTCGCCACTGACTCACGGCCTGTTTTTAGTGATGAATAGATATTCCAGCAAATCAGAGGTACACTCTCTCCCACCCCCCATGGAACACTGGCAGGGCGAGAGTGTATATAAGCAGAGAGCAAACTCCACACTGCCACGGATGATGTTGCCTAGTTGGGTAATGAAACGGCTGCAAGCAAATATCCCAGCTCAGGAAGCATCAAGGACTCCACAAACTAGATTAAGCTAATAATACCCTTTTCATTTTGTTATTTTGTGGTTTGAACTTCTCTGTTTATTGCTTTCTTTTTCTCCGCCTTTAATGTTGCTTATCGTAAAAGGAAATGGCACGAAGAGGTTTTGCAAATTAGTTTGAGCAAACTAATTTCTTTATTCCCACTGGAGGAATTTCCTGACAGTTGAAACAATTAATCCAGTGGAACAGAAGTTGCCTTCAGAAGTTGTGGGTGCTCCAACACTGGAGATTTTTAAGAAGAGATTTTCTGAAATGGTGTAGGATCTCCTGGCTGAGCGGGGGGTTGGAGTAGAAGACCTCCGAGGTCCCTTCCAACTCTTGTTACTCTGAAATTTTTCCCATTCCCTCCTTCCTTCTATGGATTAAGATATATTTTACACATTGGTTGTCCCAGGGGTGGGTTTCAACCGGTTCGCGGCGGTCCCTGTGAACCGGTTGGTCGCCGAACCCGGAAATAAGTAACTTCCGGGAATGGCGAAGGGCGCACCCGCCCGCCCGCGGTCCTTACCCGGTTTTGACGAGTTCTGCGCTTCCACGCATGCGCAGGACGCATACAGCGCCTGCGCGATCGTCCAGGAGCAGCTGGAGCATCGCGCAGACGCTAGTACGCATGCGTGCACCGCGCACGTGCACGAGGACGCCGCCGGCCCCGTTCCAACCGAACCGGTTGGAATGGGGCGAGAAACCCACCCCTGGGTTGTCCCATCTGTAATTCTCCCCCACCCACAATCTCTCAAGATCATCTCCATATATCTTTCCAAAGGAACATGTGTGATCAATCATACAGGAGTGGAAGAAGCAAGGGATGGAAACTAATCAAGGAGAGAAGCAACCTAGAACTAAGGAGAAATTTCCTGACAGTGAGAACAATTAATCAGTGGAATGACTTTCCTCCAGAAGTTGTGAATGCTCCAACACTGGAAGTTTTTAAGAAGAGACTACTTGACTGAAATGGCATAGGATGGGGCTGGACTAGAAGACCTCCAAGGTCCCTTCCAACTCTGTTATTTTCCTCTTTTCATTTCTTTTCCAGAGTATGTACCTGCAAAAGGGAGGAAAAAAAGATATTTGTAAGTACAGACAATGCTCAACCTTTGAGTAATTGAGCCCAAGATTTCTGTTGCTAAGCGAGACAGTTGTGAAATGAGTGTTGCTCCATTTTGCAGTCTTTCCTGCCGCAGTTTTTAAGCGAATCACTGAAGTTGTTAAGTTAAGTAATAGCAATAGCAATAGCAGTTAGACTTATATACTGCTTCATAGGGCTTTCAGCCCTCTCTAAACGGTTTACAGAGTCAGCATATCGCCCCCACAGTCTGGGTCCTCATTTCACCCACCTTGGAAGGATGGAAGGCTGAGTCAACCTTGAGCCGGTGAGATTTGAACCACTGAACTGCAGATAACAGTCAGCTGAAGTGGCTGCAGTACTGCACTCTAACCACTGCGCCACCTTGGCTCTTTTAGACTTTACAAAGTAAGACCGTTGTTAAGAGAGTCTGGCTTCCCCATTGACTTTGCTCCTCAGAAGGTCACCAAAGGGGCTCATGGGATACTGCAATAGTCATAAATATGAGTCAGTGGCCAAGCATCTGAATTTTTGATCATGTGACCATGCAGATGCTGTATGATTTGTAAGTGTGAAAAACTGTCGTAAGTCTTTTTTTTTTCAGGGCTGCTGTAACTTCGATCAGTCCCTAAACGAATTGTTGTAAGTTGAAGGCTAGTTGTATAGAATGTGTGGTACTTAGGAAATGGTGCAATTATTTTCAGCTCTCCTTGCTTTTCTTTTTCTTATTTCGTACTAGCTGATCATCCAGCGTTGCACGGGTGTTTATAGACATCGAAGCATTTGTCTGACAGGGAGCCATTGAAAGCGGCCTTTCTTCCCCTTACTCCCATGCCAATCATCCCTGCCCTCTCCCTTCCCCCTACTTAACTGTCCAGGCTCTCCCTTCCCCATTCCATGACATCACAAATAATTGCCGCTCTAGGATGCCACACTTTCTCTCCTTAACGGCCCAGGCGTTTCAGAGTTATGCTGGAACACGCAGACACACACACACGAACACACACATCCCAGGGGGAATCTTCCTCCCCCTTCTCCCCAGTATTTGTTTCCAGAGAGTAAGTCATCTGTGTATCAAGTTTGGTTGAAATTACTCAAGATGTTTCAGAGTTATACTGGAACATACATACATGTTCTGACCCCACCCCCCTCTTCATACACCAAAGCACGCCGAGACAAAGATACTTCAAGGATTTGTTAACACACAGACCAGACCTTGGCAGCAATCCAGCACAGACCAGACCTTGGCAGCAATCCAGCCTACCAAGACAACCCCGATAGCTTCTCCAGCTCTAGTAAATACGTTGATTCCTGCGAACAGCTTGTGGAAAGTCATTCCTTTTATAATCTTGAGAGGAGCCTAATTGCCACCAGCTGAGTTCAATTATCTCCTGTAACTGTGCAACTGTTCTTTACACCTATTAGCTCTCCGTTGCCGGGCATCCAGGACCAACTCCCTTGTCTCCTCCCCACTGCTCAAAAGCATGACGTCAGGATCACACTCCCTTGTCTCCTCCCCACTGCTCCAAGGCTTGACTTCGGGAGCTTGCTTTGGCTCTCACCACTGCTCCAGGCCTCAGGCGCCTCCTGGTGGCCAACCAGCCTCTCTGCGCCCTGCTCGGAGTCAGAACCCTATCCAGGGTCCTCCACATCTTCCAGAGCCGACTCATAGGGCCCTTCACTGTCGGAGTCTGGTGGCAGCTCCAACGGCTCCTGCTGGGCCACAACACATACATATATACATACATACATACATACATACATGCATGCATGCATACATACATACATACATACATACATACATACAGTCTTTTTTATATAGATAGATTTCTATTTTTCGCGTATTTGTCCTTCCCCCCCCCCCACTATCACTTACTGCAAAACAGAACAGTATTATGGGATGTCATTGTTATTTAGAAAGTTTATACATTACTCATTCCCCTAGGCAATGGAAGGCCTCATGGGGATTGCACTAATAACTCTTTTTTTTATTAATCAAATGTACTGTTAATGAAATTATAGTAAAATCAAATAACCGTTTTGGCAAAGCGGTATCTGTTTGTCCTAATGCACCTAATGAACTGCTTTTGAATTAACTCTACATGGTGTTCAAGAAAAGCTTGGGAGAAAAATATCGATATATCTCTGAGTTTCTCCCACCTTGAAGATTGAGTAAATATAAACAGCTAAATTCCATATTCTTAACATCGGATTTCTTTTTTAAAAAAATCTCTGTTCCTCCGGGCCTCTGATAGACACTTGTCATTCTATGTCATTAAATAACAATTATTCTATGCTGTGCCTCCTAAACCGTCAAAGGCATATTTGATATTTGGCGGACCAGAAAATAGGATCCAAAATATTTGGATAAAATACTCTCTTAGCTTAAACAGACTAGAATTATTTAGGTCACTTGTTTTCACTTTTTCCCCAGTTTTTGTTTCATCTAAGAGATTTTTGTTTTGTTAAAAAGAGGAGAAAAACAGACGAATCAAAGTCCCAAAGGTGCTTTTTTTTAAAGAGGCAACTGGACTTTCTAGTTTTTCTCTGAAGACATTTTGCTTCTCACTCAAGAAGCTTCTTCAGCTCTGACTGGATGGTGGGCAATGGAAGGATTTATATTCCTTGCAGACAGCTGGTCGTTTTCATCCTTTTAGAGAGTCGTTGAGGCCACTTGGAGGTTTGCCTGCATCCTCAAGATCACCTTAGGGTCATCTGAGGTTTATCTGTGTTCTCAAGGTCATCTGAGTAGTGCAAATGTTTTCAGCAGTTCCAAGAAGCCTCCACACCAGTGGTGGGATTCAATTAATTTAACAATGGGTTCTCTGCCCTAATGACCAGTTGGGTAGATATGGCTCAGTGGTCATGTGACTGAGTGGGCATGGCCAACTTATCATCACTCACGTGCTTCATCTTAGCTATTACAATGTAATAAGGGTTAACTGAAGAGGCAGTTTCTGTAAGCAGAGCAATAAAGATTAGGCTAGAAACAACACCAGAATGCTTCCTTCCTGCCTTCTTTACAGGATTAGCCCTGTAAAGTGGTAAAAAACAAAATGAGATTTCTTTCAACAACCGGTTGTCCGAACTGCTTAGAAAGTTAACAACCGGTTCTCCCAAATAGGTGCGAACTGGCTGAATCCCACCACTGCTCCACACCCATTTGCACTACTCAGTAGGAATTGTGTTGAGTCAGCTGTGGGTATGTCAAGTGAGGGTCTTGTGGCAGGTTTTATGATGGGTAAGGGACCCATATCTGGCCCACCACAAGTTTCTGATGTGACTGTCACTTGATATGACCTCACCATCACAAGACCTACTGACCACTCAAAGCCCTCATAAGCAGAAGAACACCAACAATGACATCTACTAAATTTCATTGAAGATGTTACCTAGCCTAGGAACAAAACCTTTGGAAACCAACCCACAAGATCAGAGAAGGAACCTCCACCCTCATCCTACACTCAAGCTACAGATATTTGACACTGTCGTGAATATTATATTATAAATAATATGATGAAGAATCATGAAAGCCTGAATTCAGGCTAGTTGTTGTTGAGTTTCTTCCTAACCCTTCTTTACCGTTGTGGACAAAGTTGACTTTTTGGGGTAATATCTAACATGTATTTTCTTCAAGTCTATCTCCATATTCCATACTTTTCTACATCAAGGTTCCACGAAACTACCCATCTTCCTTATGATTCTTGATGAATGTATCTTGTCCTTTTATGTACACTAAAAGCATATGCACCAAAGACAAATTCCTTGTGTGTTCAATCCCATTTGGCCAATAAAGAATTCTATTCTATTCTATTCTATTCCACTCCACTCTATTCTTTTTTATCCTATCCTATCCTATTCGCTATTCCATTCCATTCTATTCCCTTCTCTATTCTATTCTATTCTATTCTATTCTACTCCACTCCACTCTATTCTTTTTTATCCTATCCTATCCTATTCCCTATTCCATTCCATTCTATTCTATTTCCTTCTCTACTCTACTCCACTCCACTCCACTCTATTCTTTTTTATCCTATCCTATTCCATTCTATTCTATTCCCTTCTCTATTCTATTCTATTCTATTCTATTCTATTCTATTCTATTCTACTCTACTCTACTCTACTCTACTCTACTCCACTCCACTCCACTCCACTCAACTCCATTCTTTTTTATCCTATCTTATTCCCTATTTCATTCCATTCCATTCCATTCTATTCCCTTCTCTATTCTATTCTATTCTATTCTATTCTATTCTATTCTATTCTACTCTACTCTAAACTGTAGAAAGTTAGCACCCACCCTTCTCCTAGAAGAATGAAATATTCTAGAAAATATTAAAAAGGCAGAATATTATACCTCCCTGGATGAGAAATGGAGAAACATGTTCTCGGAAAGCAGCCCCCACCTTTGTTAATAGCCCCAGAAAGACTGGGCCAACCTATCTACAAGACAAAAGGCTGGTCCAGCCTATCTACAACATGAAAGACCTTCACCCTCAGGACATAATATGATTAGCCCTCTAATCATCTCACCACATGGCACTTGGGGAAATTGCATCACCCAGCAAGATTCAACCAAGCCTGGGACTCAAGACAGCCTACAAAGTTACCCCTGCATGGCCCCATCGGAGCCTGACAACCCATCAGAATACATTTATTTCACAGGAACAGAAAGCAAGTTCAAAGCCAAGAGAGGGTATAAATATATCTCACTCTCCAGTCCATGTGGTCAGTTACCCAGGACTTCAAACCATATGGTCCTGTCCACCATTAAATCATCTTTCCAAGCAGTCTCCATGTTTCCAGTGACTTTCTTCCCACTTGGAATGGAACCCAGATGGACATTTCTTTTAACAAAACATAAGTCAAAAGCCCCCTATTTAAATCATGCATATTGATTTTCATATTTGTTAAACTGTTCTCTTCCCTCGGTTGAACTAAAAACAAAATTAAAAGTCTGAACTATGGAGTTTTCTTTCTAATCTAACTCCTGAAGGACTCACTTGGGAAGTGAGTCTACTTGTTGGTGTGCAACCCTCTAGATGTTAAGGTAAAGGTAAATATGTGCTAGTCGTTCCCAACTCTAGGGGGCGGTGCTCAGTTTCAAAACCGAAGAGCCACCGCTGTCCAAATACGTCTCCATGGTCATGTGGCCGGCATGACTAGGCGCCGAAGGCTCACAGAACGCTGTTAACCTTCCCACCAAAGGTGGTTCCTATTTTTCTACTTACATTTTTTACGTGCTTTCGAACTGCTAGGTTGGCAGAAGCTGGGACAAGTCATGGGAGCTCACTCCGTTATGTGGTGCTAGGGATTCAAACCGCTGAACTGCTGACCTTTCTGCTTGACAAACTCAGCGTCTTAGCCACTGTGCCACTGCACCCCAGGGATAATGTCCCTGGATGATATCCAAAGTCTAAAATTCTGGTGGGAAAGAGGTTGTGTATCTGTACCAGAGGTGGGTTCCTACCAGTTCACACCTATTCGGTAGAACCGGTTCATCAAATCTACCGAACCGGTTAGAAGAGGTTCCACCAGTGGACCCGGAAAGCAGGCCACACCTATAGAAGAGGTTCCAAAATTTTTTGAAACCCACCACTGTTCCTTGGATATGATTATTCTACACTATCATGCTCATATTTATAAAACTCAGTGCCTCTGTGAAAGGTAAGGATGACTACTGCGTTTGTGGTGCAATCAGAACATTGCGTGTGTTGAAGTTGTTTTAACGCAAACCAAAGATGCCTTTTAAAAACAAATTGACATCCTATTCTTATGCATGCCAGTGCTGTGTGTGAGGTAATTTAAGGTGGTTCTGACAAGTGTCGTCGGCATCTTCATATACGGTCACATGGATGGCAAGCCACTCCCACAAAGGAGGCAACACCCACAGAGTAGGTTCGAACAATTTTTGAAACCCACCACTGATCTGTACTTTGGAGGATTAATACACACACACACACACACACACACACACACACACACAAACATACACAAAACACACACTGGATGTTGCTGCCTTCAAGGACTGCAAAAAACAACAACACACCAACAGCCACCCTCCATTGGAGAAGATATTTGTCCCACATGGGACTCAGAGCGTCACACAATTGTGACAGGTGTGAAGTGGAAAACAAAGAGCCACCATTTGCAGCTCTGAAGCAAACGGTGGTATCTCTGCATACAGCTCCGAGAACGTGAATAAAACAAGCCACAAAATTACTGATGCAAATCTGGACTTGTCTGTATGAATAATAAACATGTCGTATGGCTGTATCTTTCCACCCACTTTTCAAGAGCCCGAGATAGGATCGAACTAATTGTTCCATAAATTAAGGAACTGGTAATAACTAAAACAAAAAAAAAGAGCCTCTGTAATTTTCTGATTCGTATCTTTAATCAATTGCAACACGCTACCGTCAAGTTTTGCAGCCCGGTTTCCCAATTCGTCGCTGAAAAACAATCACTTCAATGCCTTCAACCGACATGGTACCATACTGTAGTATTGTTTTTTTAATTGACTTTTATTGCGGCATTTCCATGATCGGAGGCATGTAAAGTACCGTATTTTTCGGAGTATAAGACGCACCAAGATTTTGAAGAGGTAAATTTAAAAAAAAAGTTTTTGCACTCTGCAGACCTCCCCAAAATGCCCCCCCTTTTTTTGACAAAAACAGTCCCATTTTCTGTTCAAAATGGGCATGCATAGCCTTTAGCAGACTTGTAGAGTTCTCCTGGGGCCTGGGGTGGGGGGAAATGGGCAAAAAATGGCCTGTTTTCCCCTCATTTTTGCCCTCCCCAGCCCCCAGGAGGACTCTGGAATCCTCCTAAAGGCTATGCATGGCCATTTTTGCAAAGAGGGTGGGGTTTCGGGAGACCAAAAATATTGTATTCAGTGTATAAGACGCACCCAGATGTTCACCTTCTTCTTTGAGGGAAAAGGGTGGGTCTTATACTCTGAAAAATACCTAAATGAATGACTATGTCAGGATGTTAATGAAGAGGGAAAAGGCTTTCTGTTACAAAAAGTCAAAACACTTTTTGTATTACGTTCATGCAGAGGGAGAGCATCAAGATTGTGAGGCGTAATAAAGCCACTTTATAATGGTGGTCCTCGGCTTACGACCACTAATGGAGCTCACCATTTTGGTTGTTAAACAAGAGAGTTGTTAAGTGAGTTTTGCCCCATTTTTCGGCCTTTCTTGTTACAGCTCTTAAGCGAATCACTGCAGTCGCTAAGTGAGCAACGCAATTGTCCTATCTTGATTTTCTCTTCTGCTTGTAAGTGTCCGCATGTTGTGGCCCACCAGTGGCCAGCGGAGGTGACAGCAGATTCGGAGAGTGAGGAGGTTGTGGAGGAACATGGGCCAGTCCTGGAGTCTGGGGAAGGCTCTGATGAGGGCTCTGCGTTGGAGGCAGAGATGTTGCCAGGGCCGTCCGACAGTTATCAGCTGACTTCAGAGTCGGAGATCAGTGGGGCAGAAGAACAGCTGGAGCCTGTTCGCAGTGTGCACATGCGCAGAGCTGTCAGGAGGAGGGAGCAGCTAAGGAACAAGGACTGACTCGGGAGGAAAGGCACAGGTGGACGGTGAATGACCCCTCCCATAGGGAATAAAGAGGAGCGAAAGGGGAGGGGAGTTTGCAGGAGACAATTAGTTCAATTCAATTAGAGTGAAGATCTGTTCCTGACTTCTTGCCAAGTATTGTCTGCTACAGAGTAGCGTTTGGAAGATATCGGCCTGGCAGCTCTCCAAGACAGATAAAGGTCTGTAGTTGTGAAATCTCTTGAAAGACTGTTGGCCAGGACTTTGTTGGAGAGGAATTTCCTTTAAACTAAATAAAAAGGGGTTTTATTGGGGCGAGGAGTCGGCTTTGTGCTTTTGGGAAGCCTTTTGCCAACTACTTGGTTGGCAGAAGCTGGGTCAAGTAACGGGAGCTCCCTCTGTTATGGAGCTCTAGGGGTTCGAACCACCAACTGCTGACCTTTCTGATCAACAGACTCAGTGTCTTAGCCACTGAGCCTCCCTGTCTATAGGATGGATAGACACCACCACCCCTTTAAGATGTGTTTAGGATACAGTTCCCTAGCTCCCATGCTCCCTAGCCTTCAAACAAGGACAATAATTGGGAAAAGACAATTTTAGCCTGAAACAGACTAACATTCATGGGGGGGGGTGTCCCTTGGTGCTCTCAGACCATGCTTGTTTCCTTGCAGACATCTCATTACGCAACTGGGTAACGTCATCAGTGCTAGAAGGGTGTGGGGTTTGCGTTTTGTTTATATACAGGGCACTGTCTGTAAATATTCTCAGCCCTGATGATGTTACCTAGTTTGGGCCATGAAATGTCTGCAGGGAAACTAGCGAGCTCAAAAAGCACCAAGGATCCCCTCCTCCCCGCGTTGCAACCCCGAGCTACAAATATTCCCCTTTATGGGTAACCTTCAGGTCCCTGCTTCCCCTCCTTCCTCATTCCAGCTGTTAAATAACTGATTTTGCTTTTACTCTGCCATTTAGTCCAAGATAAGACCCACAAGGCTGCTTGTGGCATAATAAAATGCCCCCCACGCAACCCCAGAAAACTCAATAAATACCAATAAAAATCCAGTAAATTACAAGGCATTAGAGCTCATTAGCTCTCCTACGATGGGATGCATTAATGAGGAAAACTTTGCCGATTGGATTTCTATCCATCCTGCTGCCACTAAAAATACAGTCGTGATCCCCAAAAAGGAATTATAATCCGTTACTTCTTAGCTACCGTTATCCCTTTTCTGTTCTGGTCTACCGAGTGATCCCAAGCGATTCCTTTATTGGCTACATTTTTCTCCTGATGCCTTTTTGCAGAAGTCACTGACTTTGAGCACTGCCTCAATAATCAATAATAGCAATAGCAATAGCAGTTAGACTTATATACCACTTCATAGGGCTTTCAGCCCTCTCTAAGCGGTTTACAGAGTCAGCATATTGCCCCCAACAATCCGGGTCCTCATTTCACCCACCTGGGAAGGATGGAAGGCTGAGTCAACCTTGAGCCGGTGAGATTTGAACCGCCGAACTGCAGCTTAGCAGTCAGCTGAAGTGGCTGCAGTACTGCACTCTAACCACTGCGCCACCTCGGCTCTAATAATCAATAATAATCAGAATAAAGCTGGAAGGGATCTTGAAGGTCTTCTAGTCCAACCCTCTGCACCCGTGATGGCGAACCTATGGCAGGGTGCCCAAAGCAGCACGTGAAGATGCACCCTCATCTTTTCCGGTTTGTCTTCCGGGTTTCTGGCGTGCATGCGTGCGCGATAATCATCTGTCCTTTGTGTGCCAAAAACTTCTGTGTGCATGCGTGCCAGACCAGCTGATCATCAGGCGCACATGCACACTAGAACCTGGAAGTTCAGCTTTTCCAGAGCATGGCCCTGATGAGTGTGCAGACATGTGTGTGAGGTTTCCCCTTCATCTTTTTGGCACTTGGTGCCGAAAAGATTCACCCATCACTGCCCTGTCCCAGTGATGGCTACCCATTTTCCCATTGCGTGCCAAAATCGGGGGGAGCGCAGGAGGGGTCGTGCATGCCCACACCCATAACGCTGTGCATGCGACCCCTGCGCGCATGCACATGTGACACCCCTCCCCCTGCTTTTGGCTTGTGATGGACCCATTTTTCGCCCTCCCCAGGCTCCAAAGGCTTTCTAGGACCCTTCGGAGGGTGAAAAAGGCCTCCCCCGCCCCCTTGGAGGCCCTCCAGAGGCTTTAGGGCACAAGAAACGGCCCTAAGGGCAACCCAGAAGTTACTTCTGGTTTGCCCATAGGGCAGTGGTGGGTTTCAAAAATTTTTTGAACCTACTCTGTGGGTGTGGCCTCCTTTGTGGGAGTGGCTTGCCGGCCATGTGACCTGGTGGGAGTGGCTTGCCGGCCATGTGTTCTCTCTCTCTCTCTCGCTCTCTCTCTCTCCCCCTCTCTCTCCTTCCTTTTGTCTCTCTATCCCTTTTTCCTTTTTTTCTTTCATCTCTCTCTTTCCTTTTTTTCTTTTTTTATTTCTTTCTTTCTTCCTTTCTCTTTCTCTCTCTGTGTGAGTCTGTCTGTCTGTCTGTCTGTCTGTGTGTCGGTGGTAGGTTTCAAAAAATTTTGGAACCTCTTCTGTAGGTGTGGCCTGCTTTCCGGGTCGACTGGTGGAACCTCCTTAAAAAAGAACCAGCCTTAAAAAAAGGCCAAAGTCAGCTGGCAGAGCATCATAGCAAAAGCAGTTAGACTTATATACCGCTTCATAGGGCTTTCAGCCCTCTCTAAGCGGTTTACAGAGTCAGCATATTGCCCTCACAGTCTGGGTCCTCATTTCACCCACCTCGGAAGGATGGAAGGCTGAGTCAACCTTGAGCCGGTGAGATTAGAACCGCTGAACTGCAGATAACAGTCAGCTGAAGTGGCCTTCAGCGAGGTGGCGCAGTGGTTAGGGTGCAGTACTGCAGGCCACTTCAGCTGACTGCTATCTGCAGTTCGGCGGTTGAAATCTCACCGGCTCAAGGTTGACTCAGCCTTCCATCCTTCCGAGGTGGGTAAAATGAGGACCTGGATTGTTGTTGGGGGCAATATGCTGACTCTGTAAACCGCTTAGAGAGGGCTGAAAGCCCTATGAAGCGGTATATAAGTCTAACTGCTATTGCTATTGCTATTACTATTCCTTCCTTCCTTCCTTCCTTCCTTCCTTCCTTCTTTCTTTCTTTCTTTCTTTCTTCCTTCATTTTCTTTCTTTCCTTCCTTCCTTCCTTCCTTCCTTCCTTCCTTCCTTCCTTCCTTCCTTCCTTCCTTCCTTCCTTCCTTCCTGAGCCGAGGTGGCGCAGTGGTTAGGGTGCAGTACCGCAGGCTGACTGTTATCTGCAGTTCAGCGGTTCAAATCTCACCGGCTCAAGGTTGACTCAGCTTTCCATCCTTCCGAGGTGGGTAAAATGAGGACCCAGACTGTGGGGGCGATATGCTGACTCTGTAAACTGCTTAGAGAGGGCTGAAAGCCCTATGAAGCAGTATATAAGTCTAACTGCTATTGCTATTGCTATTCCTTCCTTCCTTCCTTCCTTCCTTCCTTCCTTCCTCCCTTCCTTCCTCCCTTCCTTCCTTCCTTCCTTCCTTCCTTCCTTCCTTCTTTCTTTCTTTCTTTCTTTCTTTCTTTCTTTCTTTCTTTCTAGTACTTCTAGTACTTTGGAAAATAAGTTGACCCTTCTCTTCTTGTGGGGCAGCCTCTGAAATACTGGAGTATCGCTATCATGTCTTTTTCATTAAACTAGACCTATCCAATTCCTGCAACCGTTCTTCATATGTTTTGGACTCCAGGCCTTCGATCATCTTAGTTGCTGCTTCTCTGCACTTTTCCCCCCCAAAGTCTCGACATCTTTTTTGTAATTTGGGTGATCAAAACTGCATGCAGCATTCTGGGTGTGGCCTTACTAACATTAGTTGGGCATGAGAGTTTCATTTTTTTAATGGGTGATAAACAGGGGTGGGATTCCACCGGTTTGGAGCGGTTTGGACGAAGTGGTTCACCCAACAATCAGATGGGCCTACCTTCTTACTATTTTCCTACCTTTATCTTCTCAGCTGATTTGCGCGGGAGAGCAGATTGCCACACAAATCAGCTGCGTTAATCCCCCGAAGAACCCAGAAGTGAAGATTTTTTCAGACTGCACACACACGTAAATCACACAATCACCGAACCGGTTGTTAAACTAGGAGGACCCCACCACTGGTGCTAATGTGTTCACAGAAAAAAAGTGACAATAAAGGTTATCTTGTCTGTCCTGTCCTATATCTTATCTTATCTTATCTTAATTTACTTTACCTTACCTTATATCTTATATCTTATATCTTATATCTTATATCTTATATCTTATATCTTATATCTTATATCTTATATCTTATATCTTATATCTTATATCTTATATCTTATATCTTATATCTTATATCTTATATCTTATATCTTATATCTTATATAATATATCTTATATCTTATATCTTATATCTTATATCTTATATCTTATATCTTATATCTTATATCTTATATCTTATATCTTATATCTTATATCTTATATCTTATATCTTATATCTTATATCTTATATCTTACCTTCCCTTATATCTTATATCTTATATCTTATATCTTATATCTTATATCTTATATCTTATATCTTATATCTTATATCTTATATCTTATATCTTATATCTTATATCTTATATCTTATATAATATATCTTATATCTTATATCTTATATCTTATATCTTATATCTTATATCTTATATCATATCTTATATCTTATATCTTATATCTTATATCTTATATCTTATATCTTATATCTTATATCTTATATCTTATATCTTATATCTTATATCATCTTATCTTACCTTCCCTTATATCTTATATCTTATATCTATCTTATATCTTATATCTTATATCTTATATCTTATATCTTATATCTTATATCTTATATCTTATATCTTATATCTTATATCTTATATCTTATATCTTATATCTTATATCTTATATCTTATATCATATCTTATATCTTATATCTTATATCTTATATCTTATATCTTATATCTTATATCTTATATCTTATATCTTATATCTTATATCTTATATCTTATATCTTATATCTTATATCTTATATCATCATCTTATATCTTATCTCATATCTCATATCTCATATCTTATCTTACTTTACCTTACCTTACCTTATCACCTTATCTTTTTATTTTTATTTAAAAAAATAGTTTTTATTCAACATTTTTTTACCTTTAAAAACAAAAAAAGAGAAGCAACAAAGAAAAAAAACAAGACAAAGGTAACCATATAAAATAGTTATACAGCCTTCTTTATCGGCATTCATGTTTAGCCTTTGTAGTTCACCATTCTACGTTCCCTTCCTATTGGTTTTAACTTCTATAATCTTGTAATAACAATTGTACTAACACTTGTAATACTATCAATTGTTCATATCGCCATTATATTTACATAGTGGTCAGTACTTTAAGTTTGGCAGTAATTTCTAACTTTAGTTAATTTTTATTTAATACTAGTTTGAGGGGGGGGGGGAAACGAAAACTTCTATTCCTGTTTTGGGCTTCTTCTGTTTTC
>NC_045543.1:142443705-142505056 GCF_009769535.1 Thamnophis elegans | reverse complement strand
CAAATAGCAATACATGTAATGTTTTCAAAACAATCTGAAATCAGTTGACACGCCCCTAGAACTGAGCTGCACACTACAGAATAACAAAATTGGAATGTTGAATGTTGAATGTTGATTTTATTTATATGCCGCCCTTTTCCCCCGAAGGGGACTCAGGGCGGCTCACAACTCAACCAGGGAAGGGGGGATACAGACAAAATTAAAAACGACACAAAACAATGCATGGTTTAAAACACACAACAGTCATACCATTCGAGACGGGGGCAACAGCTCTTTAGCCCCAGGCCTGTCGGAACAGCCAGGTTTTAAGGGCTTTGCGGAAGGCCTGGAGGGTGGTGAGGGTTCAAATCTCCACAGGGAGTTCGTTCCAGAGGGTCGGAGCAGCCACAGAGAAGGCTCTCCTCCGGGTAGTCGCCAGTCGACACTGGCCGGCGGATGGAATTCGGAGGAGGCCTAATCTGTGGGATCTAATCAGTCTAGTGGAGGTAATTGGCAGCAGGCGGTCTCTCAAGGGGCCTCGGAGGTCTTCTAGCCCAATCCCTGCTCAAGCAGGAGACCTTACCATTTTGAACCAATGGCAGTCCAATCTCTTCTTTAAAAACTCCAGTAATGGAGCACCTACAACCTCTGGAGGTACAGCTGTTCCACAAATTAATTGTTGTCACTGACGGGAAATTTCTCCTTAGTTCTATGTTGGATCTTTCCTTGATAAGTTTCCATCCGTTACTTCTTGTCTTGTCCTGGGGTGCTTTGGAGAATAGGTTGACCACCTCTTCCCTGTTACAGCCACTCAAATATTGGAAGACTGCTATCATGCCCAGTCCTCTTGTTCTTTAGACTAGACTAGAAGTCTACAAACGTGGTAAGTTGTTCTGTCCTCATTACATGTTACTCTGTGTGCAACTCAACATGCAGCTAAACCCACCTATCCTCCAATAAAACAGACCATGTGCGTAGATCTGGATGTTACATTGAAAGAACAGGATGTGGTGAAACTGGGGAAAACAGGGATACATACAATGAGAACCAAATACAAGGTAGGCAGTATTGGGTTACTGCTGAACATAACAATTAGTAAATACAAGCAATTTAAATCTCACCAGCGATGCTCTGGGTGTGGGATGGGGGTTTGTCCTTGGATGGCCACGTGCCACAGATTAAAATGGATGCTTCTTTGTGCTTCTGCCTCCTCCAAATGCTAAAGGAAATGGAGTCTGGCCTCCCAGTGTGCACTTGTTTTGAGAGTACGGACTGATGGGTAAAGAGGTGGGGTCAGCTTCAAACAATATTATTGTTTGTACAGTATTTCTCTCTCCAGCCACTAGATGGAGCTAGAGAGCAACAACAGTATATAAAAGTTATATGCTGTGGCATAACACAACTTAAAGAATTGTGGACTTCAACTCCAAAAATTCCTCAGCTAGCCATGCTGGGGAATTCTGGGAATGAAGTCCACAAGTCTTCAAGTTGCCAAGTTTGGAGAGCCATATATTAGACATATAATAAATCTCAAGGGAATGAACAAATTCCATTGGAATACTATATCAAATCCTTCCACACTTTGGAAATTGAATCCACACCAAATCAAAATGGTTTGTAATATCACCACAACTTTTGCAGACCATTTCCTCTGATTTACCAAACCATCACCTGTTCTTGATGAATCTTTGTCAGTTGGAGCTACCTTTCCCATAACACATGTTACTCTTTCAAGACGTTTTAAAAGACTGGACATCCACTTGTCTGGAATAGTATGTAGTTTCCTGCTTCAGCAGGGGTTGGACTAGAAGACCTCCAAGATCCCTTCCAGCTCTGTTATTCTGTTAAGTCCATTTCACTGCAGCATGTAGAAAAGTGAACAATTGAGAGTTGCTTTGCATGTTGTTTCAAAGTGGCAGAATCCGGTTCAAATGCAAACTAGCCCAGCATCCTTCCAATGTTGTAAGTCATTCTTTTCCCAGACAAAGCTGAGCTAGGAAGAAATACCGTATTTTTTTGGAGTATAAGACACACTTCCCCCCACAAAAGAGGCTGAAAATTTGGGTGTGTCTTGTACTCTGAATGTAGTTTTTCCAAAGACTTTTTCAGCCCTAATGGGGTGCTAACGAGTGAAGCGATCTTCCGTGCTTCGCCTTCTTTTCTCATTGCTGCTCACTCTGATGATCAGCTGTGGTTTAGAAGCTGTTTTTCAGCCCTAATGAGGCACTAGTGAGTGAAGTGATCTTCCATGCTTCACCTGCATTTCTCATTGCTGCTCCCTCCAATGATCAGCTGTGCTTCAGAAGCTGTTTTTCAGTCCTAATGAGACGCTGGCAAGTAAAGCAATCTTCCATGCTTCACCTGCTTTTCTCATTGCTGCTCCCTCCAATGATCAGCTGTGCTTCAGAAGTTGTTTTTCAGTCCTAATGAGACGCTGGCAAATAAAGCAATCTTCCGTGCTTCACCTGATTTTCTCATTGCTGCTCCCTCCAATGATCAGCTGTGCTTCAGAAACTGTTTTTCAGCCCTAATGAGATGCTGGCAAGTAAAGCAATCTTCCATGTTTCACCTGCTTTTCTCATTGCTGCTCCCTCCAATGATCAGCTGTGCTTCAGAAGTTGTTTTTCAGTCCTAATGAGACGCTGGCAAATAAAGCAATCTTCCGTGCTTCACCTGATTTTCTCATTGCTGCTCCCTCCGATGATCAGCTGTGCTTCAGAAACTGTTTTTCAGCCCTAATGAGATGCTGGCAAGTAAAGCAATCTTCCATGTTTCACCTGCTTTTCTCATTGCTGCTCCCTCCGATGATCAGCTGTGCTTCAGAAGCTGTTTTTCAGTCCTAATGAGGCACTAGTGAGTGAAGTGATCTTCCATGTTTCACCTGCTTTTCTCATTGCTGCTCCCTCCGATGATCAGCTGTGCTTCAGAAGCTGTTTTTCAGTCCTAATGAGGCACTAGTGAGTGAAGTGATCTTCCATGTTTCACCTGCTTTTCTCATTGCTGCTCCCTCCGATGATCAGCTGTGCTTCAGAAGCTGTTTTTCAGCCCTAATGAGGCACTAGCGAGTGAAATGATCTTCCATGCTTCACCTGCTTTTCTCATTGCTTCTCTTTTCAATGATCAGCTGTGCTTTAGAAGCTGTTTTTTATCCCCAACCAGGGGATAAAAAGTGCATGCACACACACATGCACACATGCTCAAAACCAGCAACCTTATGTGCTGAAGCTGACCAGACTAAGAACGCTAGCCAGATGAATACCTGGTAGGCAGAATTTTTTCCCCCTATTTTCCTCTCCAAAAACTAAGGTACATCTTATATTCCAGTGCATCTTATACTCTGAAAAATATGGTAGATGTTTGCTTCATCAGGAATCCAGAGGGTCTTCAGCAAAATGCCTCTTCTTTCTTTCTTTCTTTCTTTCTTTCTTTTTTTAATTTTCTGAGCTGGTATTTCTGTCCTGCCCAAATATCTTCCAGCAGGTGAGCTTACAACTGCCATCTCAACCCACTGAGCTTTTAATGATTTGTTCAATCTTGTTTCGTTTGCCAGCCTGAGCGGATCACATCCAACGTGGGGTTTAAATTGCCTGGCAAACAAACACTTTCAGCCTTAGCTCTTTGGAGTATTTTCACCTCCTCTGCACTGATCCTGAAAAGGCCAAGCAATCTATTCCTTTTCGCCCCCGCAGCTTTATTTTTTGTTCTTTCAGAAACAGTCCGATAAAGAAAAATAAAGCAAGAGTAATCCACGCAATGTTTTCTTCTTCTTAAAGCCAAGGAGAACCAGAACTGGTTAAGTAACGATCAGGAGTGGAACTGAAGAGTACGGCTGAGTTAATCCTGAGTTTATGTTCCACAACATAATCTCAGGATTAATTTTGAAAAAAGGAAATGGTCTGATCGGTGGGATGTACTTTCCTCTAATCCGGGTGTCGGCAACCTGTGGCTCTGGAGCCGCATGTGGCTTTTCTATCCCCCTGTTGTGGCTCCCTGTCGGCTGAATCCACCACTGGTTGGCCCTGCCCCTCACCTTCCCCTTCCCATCACTCCTCCCCTGGACTGAGAGGGGAGAGAGAGAGAGATAGACAGACAGATAGACAGATGTGAGAGAGATGAGAGAGACAGAGAGAGAGAAAGAGGAAGAAAAAGAGAAAGAGAAGAAAGACAGAGAGATACCAATTTCCCACAGAAAATACTGGGAGCCACAAAACCTGAGTAGGCGTGGCTGGGGATGGTGGTCATGTGACTGCATCGAAGTGAGTGATGTCGAGTTGGCCACACCCACCCAAGTTTTGTGACTCCCGGTGTTTTCTTTTCTGTGGGAAATGGGTCCAAATGGCTCTTTGAGTGTTTAAGGTTGCAGACTCCTGTGCTAATCTCATGGATATATAATTATGCGTAGCAAATTGCATTTCCTGTGGAAGTCCTTGTGCTCTCTGAGCTTGATTGCTTTCTTGCTGATGTTTCATGACCCAGCTAGGTAACTTCACCAGGGCTAGAAGGGGTTTGTGGAATAGTGGAAGAGAAGGAGGAGGACTTATGGGGTCCTTGGTACTCTCTGAGATTGGTTGTTTTCTTGCAGACCTTTCATTGTCCAACTAGATAATCAATACCAGAAGGGAATACGGTTTGTGGAGTGGAGAAGGAGAGGAGGAAGAGGAAGATGACTATGAGGTTCTTGGTGTTATCCGAGCTTGTTTGTTTTCTTGCAGACACTTCATTAGTCTTGGAAGAAAAATCTTGTTCCAGTTCCAAGCCGGGAATAAAATTGAGTCTGATTGGAAAGGAGGTTGGATTATTGATGAGCAGAATTACCAACATCGGGTGATTCTGGGACAGCTGACAAAATGGACTTGAGAGTGGGTGGGTTCTATACCTTTTGGATCCCTATGGGCTCATGTAGGGGTCATGGTTGGCTCTATAGGCAAAAGGGGAAATGCAAATCATAGGTGTTTTGTCTGAGTTAATCTTGTCTACCTTTGGCTTGTTGCTTATCTGGAGTTTCTGTCTGACCCAGTCTTTCTGAATGGATTACCAAATCTGCATTTCTAAAAGCTGGCCTCCTCGATTTCTGCTTGTGGCAGGGAGATTGGTGTTGGTTTCTGCTTCCCTTAATATTTTTTTTCCATTCCAACAAGAATTCATGGACTTTTGTATGCCAATGACTGGAGTTGGCTGGACTTCTTGCCTTGTTCCTTTGCTTCCTGGACTCATTGCCTTGTTCCTTTGCTTCGTTGAACTCCTTGACTGGTTCTCTTGCCCTGCTGAATTTCCTACCTTGAAGCTATTGTGCTGCAGTACTCATAGGCAAAGGCTGTTGGAGATGTGTCTGTGTGTGAGCACTTTGTGTTGTGGCCCACCAGTGGCCAGCGGAGCTGGTGGCACACTCAGACAGTGAGGAGGTTGGGGAGGAACATGGGCCAGTCCTGGATGCTGGGGAAGGCTTTGACAAGGGCTCTGCATTGGAGGCAGAAATGTGGCCAGGGCCGTCTGACAGTTATCAGGTGCCTTTGGAGTCAGAGATCAGTGGGGCAGAAGAACAGCTGGAGCCTGTTCCCAGTGTGCACATGCGCAGAACTGCCAGGAGAAGGGAACAGTTAAAGAACAAAGGCAGACTCAGGAGTAAAGGCACAAATGGGTGGTGAATGGCCCCTCCCATAGGGAATAAAGAGAAGTGAAAGGGGAGTGGAGTTTGCAGGAGACAAGTAGTTCATTAATTAGTCTGAAAATTTGTTTGTGACTCTCAGAGACTCCTTGCCAAGTATTTTCTTGTACAGTGTTGCGTTTGAAAGATAACAGCCTGGCAGCTCTCCAAGCCTGATAAGGTCTGTGTTTGTAAATTCACCCTTGAAAGATTGTTTGCCAGGACTTTGCTGGATGTGAATGAGAGAATTCACATTAGCTTAATATAAAAGGGTTTTGTCGGGACAAGGAGTTTGCTTTGAGATTTTGTGAAGTTTGCTCAGGGAGCAATAAAGGGACATTTTGAACTATCAGCTGATTATGTTGCTTTGTGCCTTGCCCCCAGTCATAACAATAGTACCGATAAGGACAAATTGAAAGGTCTGTGACCTGCCTGCATCTGGAGTAGTCTATTAGTTCCGTTGTTCTGTTTGCAAACAAACTGGTTCTTTTTTAAAAAAAAAAAATGTGGTTAAGGAAACTATGATTGCTTGGGTGAATAATTTTGGTTATGTTGAATTGGCTAAATGGGAAAGACTTTGGACACTCAATTGGAAATTTACAATAGCCATGCCCTATAAGGAAAATCTGTACAAGATGTTTTACAGATGGCACCTTCCCCCATCACGGCTCTCTAAAATGTTTAAAAATGTGGCCCCAAATTGTTGGAAGTGCAAAAAAATACCAGACACCTTTTTCCATATGTGGTGGACATCAGTGATGGGATTAAAATAATTTAACAACTGGTTTTCTGCCCGAACGACTATCTGGGTAGGTAGGGCTCGGTGGTCATATTATGAAGTTTGGGACAGATTTTATTATCGGTATAAGACAAGGTGAGAAGACTGGAACAAATTGTAAATAATGTGATTGGATAGAAGGATAGATAATATACTATTGTATTTTTCAGAGTATAAGACGCACTGGAGTATAAGATGCACCAAGGTTTTGAAGAGGCAATTTTTTAAAAAAAGTTTCTGCACTCTGCAGACCTCCCAAAAACAGCCCATTTTTCATGAAAACTGGCCCATTTTTTTCAAACAAAGGGCATGAATACCTTTTAGGAGGCTTGTAAAGTGCTCCAGGGGGAGGTGAGCAAAAAATGGCCTGTTTTTCGCACAAACGGGCCCATTTTTTGTCAAAAAAAGGGGAATGCATAGCCTTTAGGAAGCTTGTGAGTGCTCCTGGGAACTGGAGGGGGGACAAAAGTGAGCAAAAAATGCCCCATTTTTGCTCATTTCTGCCCTCCCCAGCACAAAGGAGCATTCTAAAAGCGTGACCCGACAAAACCGCGACGAAAAACCCGTGACATTGAAAGCATTCCCACAAAAGAGCGCCGACAAAAAAGTGCCCACAAAAGCGTCATTAGGGTTAAGGTAAGGGTTAGGGTTAGGGTTAGGGTTAGGGTTAGGGTTAGGGTTAGGGTTAGGGTTAGGGTTAGGGTTAAGGTAAGGGTTATGGTTATGGTTATGGTTATGGTTAGGGTTAGGGTTAGGGTTAGGGTTAAGGTAAGGGTTAGGGTTAGGGTTAGGGTTAGGGTTAGGGTTAGGGTTAGGGTTAGGGTTAGGGTTAGGGTTAGGGCTAGGGCTAGGGCTAGGGTTAGGGTTAGGGTTAGGGTTAGGGTTATGGTTATGGTTATGGTTATGGTTATGGTTATGGTTATGGTTATGGTTATGGTTAGGGTTAGGGTTAGGGTTAGGGTTAGGGTTAGGGTTAGGGTTAGGGTTAGGGTTAGGTTTCGGGCTAGGGTTAGGGTTAGGGTTAGGGTTAGGGCTAGGGCTAGGGCTAGGGCTAGGGCTAGGGTTAGGGTTAGGGTTAGGATTATGTTGTTTTTGTTGTTTTTTGATGGCGCGCTTTCATCGGTGCGTATTTGTCGGCATGCTTCTGTGGGTGCGATTTCGACCTAACGGTTTTCTCACTGCGGTTTTGTCGGCACGCTTTTGTTGAGCGCTCATTTGTCAGTGAACCCTCTGAAAGCCTCCTAAAGGCTATGCACGGTCATTTTGGTGAAAGGGGCAGGGTTTCAGGAGGCAAAAAATTCTATATTCACTGTATAAGACACACTCAGATTTTCAGCCTATTTTTGGAGGTAAAAAGGTGCATCTTACACTGGATGAGATTATGTCTATATACTGTAATTCTATAGCCATAATGGCTTCGCTGCGGTGCACTAATTTAAATGCAAAAACAATAAAAATATATTTTAAAAATTAAATAAAAAAAAACATGTGGTAACCTTCTGGGGGTTGCTTCACATTGCCGTTCCCCATTTGGACAGCCCCATTACCCACACAAGTCAGAAGTATCAAAGGATGAGATTCCACTGGAAAAAGTTTCAGCTCAGACCAACGGAGAGATCCTTGAATTGGCCTGTGGGATGAAGAGACTTCATTAAGAAGTTCCCGGCTTCCATTTTTGACACCCCTTTTATTTACTAACGCCTTGCACGTCCTTTCCACCAAGTTTGCTCAGGCTCCCCCAAGGCTAATTAGGAAGGAAGCCTGGCACAAGTGGAAAACTGCGGAGAAAGTCGGTGGTTTTCGCCTTCCTGAAGACTTGCCCACTCCTTATTGATTTTGGTTTTACTGCTTGTTAGATGTGGAGTACAATCAATAAGGGACATGTGGGGTCATTGATTAATGGAGAAGAAGATATCACGACGGCTTCCGTTGCTGTAGTAAGGGACGACTCTTTCTAGGAAATTCTCCTACTATCTCTCTTACTTTCTCCCTTATTAAAAATAACAACAACAACAACAAATAGAGGTAGTCCTCAACTTATAACACTTTGCGTAATGTCCATTCGAACTTATAATGTCCATTTTTCCACTGGGAAAAAAAAAGTGGCTTATGTCTGTTTTTCACACTTATAACCGTTACAGCATTCCCCATGTTCACATGATTTACTGTGCTGGACAACTGACTCACATTTATGACGGTTGCAGTGTCCTGGGGTCATGTGCTCCCTTTTTACGACCATCTGACAAGCAAAATCAATTGGGAAACTAGAGTCATTTAACAAATGTGTTTTTAACAACTCGCTCAACAACGGTGGCAAGAAAAGTCGTAAAATGGGGCAAAACTCCCTTAAAAATGTCTCACTTAGCAACATACATAGGTATGTTGCTAGGTTGAGGACTGCCTGTATTTATTAAATGTTTATGCTGCCCATCTTCCTGATGAGGTGACCCTGGGTGGGCTTCGCAGTTATAAAACAAGTTAAAAAAATAATTAAAATATTGGTTGAGAACTACCTATACTTTTCATTATCTTTTCTCAGTTTAAAGGTTTCCTAAGTCCTCTGTGTCTGATGTGCTATGTAGTAGCTATAACTGGCAGAAAGTACTTTCTAAAAATTAGAGATATGAGTCTCTAGAATTCTCCCCATTTGGAACTGAACTAGATGGATATTTCTTCCAAAACTTACTTACTTACTTACTTCCATCCTTCCTTCCTTCTTTCCTTCCTTCCTTCATCTTATACTTTTTCCTTCCCTCCTTTCTTCTTTCCTCCCTCCCTCCTTCCCCTCTCTTTCCCTCCCTCCCTTCCGTTTTCACTCTCATTCTTTTTCCTTCCTTCCTTCCTTCCTCACCCCTTCCCTCCTTCCTTCCTTCTGTTCTTCCTTCCTTCCTCCCACTCATTCTTTTTCCCCCTTCGGGGGAAAAGGGCAGCATACAAATGAAGTAAACATTCAAACATTCAAACATTCTTTTTGCTTCCTTCCTTCCTACCTTCCTCTTATACTTTTCCTTCCCTTCTTTCTTCTTTTCTCCTCTCCTTTCCCCTTTTTCCCTCCCTTCCTTCCTCACTCTCATTCTTTCCTTCCTTCCCTCCCTCCCTCCTTCCTTCCTTATATATTTTCCATCCCTCCTTTCTTCTTTCCTCCCTCCCTCCCCCTTTTCCCTCCCTCCCTTTCTTCCTTACTATCATTCTTTCCTTCCTTCTTCCCTCCCTCCTTCCTTCCTTCTCTCCCTCCTTCCTTTCTTCCTTCCTCCCTCCCTGCCTCTTACTCTAACAATTCCAGTGATTTACTTATCACCCATGGCAAAAAAAAAACCTTTCCAAACTCATGCGTGACTTACTTAAGAACCCCCGGACTGAAGATTCCGGTGCCAATTGTAGTTGTAAGTTGAGGACTACCTGTAATTCCTAAAATGTATGAGGAACATCAGGTTGGAGAAGACCGGTATGATGTCAGCGCAGAGAAGAAGATGTATCCATACTCATTTAAAGTTTTTAAGTTTTGATATTTGATTTCCCCTAGGTAAATTATAATCCCCTTTCATCCTTCTAATGAAAGGTTTACTTGGTCGTAGGGGAGTTTTGACCTTTCAAATGTTGATGAGTTAAGACTTTCTAGTCTCAATCATCACTGATCCTGCTGATTGGTGATCCTGGGAATGATAATTACGATATTGAGGTTTTAATTAATTCTATCGGTTCCCCAGCTCTGTAATATTCACATCTAGAAATAAATCTATGGCCTCTCTTATTTGACCCTCCTAATGCATATAATATCGCCTAAGTGGTTCCCCACAATTTGGATCGATACAAAATGTTAAAAGTTTAAAAAGTGGCAAAGTCCTAAGGCAGAACCAAATAAGCCAATCGTTCTAATAAAAATCATTTATTGTTTTTATTACGGGGTATATTATACAGGCTATAAGACAGGCTAAGAAAGTCTAAAGTTGGCTTTGCAGGTGGAGAAGATATTTTCCTAAAAATAACCGCCTTGACTCATTAGAGGAGGGTTTTTCAAAACTTGGTTTCATGAGAGGCTTCATGGAAATTCAGCCAAGATACATCACTAAAACTTTGCTTTTCATCAAGACTTCTGGACTGTTAATCTTGTTAATTTGCTTCACGTGTTTTTGATTTGATGCCTCTGTTTATACCACCAAGGATTGCATTGGCTTTTTTGGATGCTGCTGCACACGGCTGGCTCATATTTAAGTGATTGTCCATTAAAACTCCAAGGTCCCTCTCTCAGTTACTGTTTTTCAGCCAGGTTTCACCTAATCTGTACTTGTACCTTTGAGGGGGGTTTTTCTACCCAGGTGTAAAACTTTACTTTTGCCCACATTACATTTCATTTTGTTGGATAGGGATCGTTGTTCAAGTCTGTCAAGATCCTTCTGTATCTTAAGCCTGTCTTCTGGAGTGTTGGCTATTCCTGCCAGCTTGGTGTCATCTGCAAATTTGATGAGTTCCCCATTTATTTCCTCATCCAAGTCATTGATGAAGATGGTGAAGAGTACTGGGCCTAGAACAGAGCCTTGGGTTACTACACTGCATACTTCAACCAGCCTCTCTGTGCCCTGCTCGGAGTTGGAACCCTGTCCAGGGTCCTCCACATCCTCCAGAGCTGACTCGTCGGGCCCCTCACTATCAGAGTCTGGTGGCAGCTCCAACGGCTCCTGCTGGGCCACAACAGGGCGCCATCAGGAGAACCAGTTCGTGGGTGTGGCAGGCCTGTGTCACTGCTGGTTCCAGCGACCCAAGTCATCAAATCACTACCGGTTCAGCCGACCCTATCCGAATTGGTAAGAACCCACCAATGGCTGTGGGGGAAATGAGAGGTAGAAGAGATATTACGTCTTTGCCACCTTTCTTATAGAGTAATAAAGGCAGGATAAAAGTCGAATAGAACAAGTTACATGAACAACAGGATCAGAAACGCAAATGTTCACCCCCGGGAAAAAGTGACTGTATTAGGAAAAGATTGAAGCTGGGCTGTTCCCTAAATCCCTAAGGAGGAGAAGTCACAATCAAACTTGCAAGATTTTATGACTATACCCTCAGTAAAGGAAAGAGTCTCCTCCTGCAGTTCGTTTCCTGCTTTGGACAATCTTAAAGGGTTGACAGATACAGAAGGGGAACCATGAAATTGAATCAGATGGATCTGGTATCAATATCAATCCAGAGGGAGGAAGGGATGGAATTTGTATTTGTATTTATTTGTCTTGTATGCCGCCCACTCCCGAAGGACTCCGGGCGGCTCACAATAAACAAGGGAAGGGGGAAGACTAGACAAAGACAACACTTTAAAAACAAAACCGCAACATTCACAATTTCTGCGGGGCTGGATGTTTCACAGGCCCCCCGGCCTGCTGGAGCAGCCAGGACTTGGTGGCTTTGCGGAAAGCCGGGAGGGTCGTAAGGGTCCGAATCAAGACAGGGAGATCATTCCAGAGGGCTGGAGCTGCAACAGAGAAGGCCCTCCCCCGGGGGGTCGCCAGCCGACATTGGCTGGCGGATGGAATCCGGAGGAGACCTAACCTGTGAAATCTGATCGGTCTATGGGAGGTAATCGGCAGCAGGCGGTCTCTCAGGTACCCAGGTCCGATGCCATGTAGGGCTTTATAGGTAGCGACCAGCACCTTGAAGCAGATTCGGAGACTAATGGGTAGCCAGTGCCGCTCACGGAGGATAGGTGTGACGTGGGTGTACCTGGGTGCACCCACAATCGCTCGCGCGGAAAAGAGGAAGGGTGGAGTAGATAGGAGAGGAGACCTAGAGGAGAGGAAAGGAAAGGAGAGGAGAGGAGAAGGGAAAGGAGAAGAGAGGAGAGGAGACCTAGAGGAGAAGAGAAGTAAGAGGAGAGGAGGAGAGAGGGAGGGAGGAAAAATGGGGAGGAAGGGAGGGAGAAAGAACAAAGAGGGAGGGAGAAAGGGGAGGGAGGGAGGTGGTTTGTTTGTTTATTGGATTTATATGCCGCCCTTCTCCCAAAGGACTCAGGGCGGGATACCACAGGCGCCAGGGGAAGCTCCGGTCCTATGGAATGAGCTGCCCCCAGAGATCCGGGCCCTGCCCACTCTCATGGCCTTTCACAAAGCCATTAAAACCTGGCTTTTCCGGCAGGCCTGGGGCTGTTGACCCCTTGATTGAGGTCCAGCCCCCTCCTGATTGGGTGTTTGTTGTGTTCCTTTTTTAACTCTGTTGTGTCCTATTGTTTTTAAAAATTCTTTTAATTGTTTTCATTTCTGTAAGCCGCCCGGAGTCCTCCGGGATTGGGCGGCATAGAAATTCAATAAATGAAATGAGCTTATGTCCATCATAACAATGGTCGGTGTTAAGGACAATATGTAAGAGTAACGGCCAGATATCAAAATCGCAACACATGATAAATTGCGAGGTGGTGAAGCGGCCAGTAATGGCGGTGGTGAGGACAGTGGTGGCAGCAGCGACTGCTCCAACCTCAACAACTCTCCAGCCGCACTCATATCCATCGCCAGGGCTGTACTCCGTCGACCCAGTCCATATTGTCACAAGAGGAGGAGTCAAATGGCCAAATGACACAGTATGGTGGCCCAGGCAATGGCGGTGATACCGGAGGGGGCCACAATGAAGGAAAACCCCCCCATACCAATTGCGCCCATGTCAACTACCGAAGCCAGTGAAGGAAAGGAGGAAGGAAGGAAGGAAAGAAGGAAAACATACACTGAAAGCATATTTAATATTCTTATTTTCACATACTCAATATATCCTGCTGTGAATCGGAGAACATTACTGTAAAAATTGGAAAAACGTGATGAAAGAAATGTCCTTCTGGGTTCGGCTCCAAGTGGGGAAAAAGACACTGGAGACATGGAGGCTGCTTGGAAAGATGGTTTATTGTTGGACAGGGCCACATGGCTTGAGTCCTGAACAGAAAAGGTGATCACATGCTTCAATGTTGGTGGAGAAGAAGAGAAGGGCCGAGGGAGGGGCTTGCTAGGCTTTTTATAACCTGTTCAGTCCCACCTCTCTGTTTCCTGTTCCTGTGTAAGAAATGTATTCTGATTGGTTGTCAGACTCCCATGGGGCCATGCAGTGGCTACTCTCTAGGCTATGTTTTGAATCCAGGTATGGATGAGCTCTCAGATGCCATGTGGTCAGTTGAGTAAAGGGCCAATATTATCATGCCTTTACTCCCATCCCCTCTGGGGCTGCAGTGGAGAAGCCTTTATTATGTAAAAGTGGACTAGCTTGGCCTTCTTAATGGCCCATTAACAGTGGGGATGGGCAGGAAGCTACAGGCAGCTATTCTGTCTTTTAAAACATGTTTCTTTCTTTTCATATCCAGAGAAATATTCTGCCTTTTCAACACTTCCCAGGATATTTCATTTTTCTGGGAGAGGGCTGGGTGATAACTTCCCACAAAAGGACACCCATCATTAGCTGGGTTTTGATCCCATTCTACTTCAGAAAGTTAGAAAGATCTCCGTGCATTTCCAAGTTCCTAACCAATGAAACTCACTCCCACCCCTGTCCTGTCATCCGAGTTTGGTGGCTTTTGTAGCTTCAGGTTTCCAGACAATCATTTCCCCAGTGAAAAAGTCCTGTGTCTGTGGTTTTTACGAGCTCCAAACTGCTCCTCAAACCCTGTGTCGCTTCTTTTGGGGAAGAAGGTTTATTTCTCTGTGGCTTGTTTATGGGGCGCAATGGATAAAACATCCCTTTTTCGGAAAGAGGAAACTATGGATAAGAATGGAAGGGAGAAGGGAGAAAACAGCATTCCACCGCTCCTTTTCAAAGGGCCTTCCCCCCCCTCTCTCTCTTCCCACCCCCACCCCAATATACATTGAAAGGGCCTTTTTGTAAACTTGGGGCTGGGGGAGGGAATGGATGAAATAAAACCAGAAAAAGAGAAGAAAGCAGAATGATCCAGTGAAACTATCCCAATCTAATTAACTAAAGGAGCTGAAGACTTATTAAGTGTCTCCCTTTCCCCCTCTTTGTATCTGTATTTATAACTTCGAGGCCCCACAGAAAAGGCGAGGGAGAAAGTGGGGGGGGAGGCAGATTTCTTTCTCTTGCTGTTTCTATAGTCCACCCCCCCACACACACAAAAATACCCCCAGAAAGAGACTAATAAAGAGTTGTCTGAGAAAGTGGAGGAGGGGGATACATTGAAACCCCACTCGGCACTTGGAGTTAGGACACGCTTTGCAAGATAAAGAGGTGGGGTGAGAGGCAGCTGAAAACCTTGTGAGAAATTGTGAGAATTGGTTCACTCTCTCACAATAGACGGGGTTCTATTCATTTTCGGATTGTAATGGCCAAAGTCAATAAAACGGTTCTATCAAGGAACAAAGAAGGGAGCCCCCCTCCCTCCCTCTTTCCTTCCTTCTTTCCTTCCTTCCTCACTTTCATTCTTTTTCCTTCCTTCCTTCTTTCCTCATTCTTATACTTTTTCTTCTGTCTTTCCTCCCTTCCTTCCCCCCTCATTCCCCCTTCCTCCTTTCCTTCTTCCCTCTCATTTATTCCTTCCTTCCTTCCCCCTTTCCCTCCCTCCTTTCCTTACTCTCATTCTCCTTCCTTCCTCCCTCCCTCCCTTATACTCCCTCCCCCATTCTTATACTTTTTCCTTTTCCTCCTTTCCTTCCCCCTCCTTCCCTCCCTCCTTTCCACACTCTCATTCTTTTTCCTTCCTTCCTTCCTCTTATACTTTTCCCTTCCCTCTCTCCTTCCCTCCCTCCTTCCTTTCCTTCCTCATTCTTTTTCCTTCCTTCCTCTTATTTTAACTTCCTTCCTTCCTTCCCCCATCCTTCTCTTCCTCTTCCTCATTCTCCTTCCTTCTTTCCTCATTCTTATACTTTTTCTTCTTTCTTTCCTCCCTTCCTTCCCCCCTCATTCCCCCTTCCTCCTTTCCTTCTTCCCTCTCATTTATTCCTTCCTTTCTTCCCCCTTTCCCTCCCTCCTTTCCTTACTCTCATTCTCCTTCCTTCCTTCCTCCCTCCCCTCCTCATACTTTTTTTCTCCCTTCCTCCCTTTCATTCTTTTTCCTTCCTCCCTCCCTCCCTTATACTCCCTCCCCCATTCTTATACTTTTTCCTTTTCCTCCTTTCCTTCCCCCTCCTTCCCTCCCTCCTTTCCACACTCTCATTCTTTTTCCTTCCTTCCTTCCTCTTATACTTTTCCCTTCCCTCTCTCCTTCCCTCCCTCCTTCCTTTCCTTCCTTCCTCATTCTTTTTCCTTCCTTCCTCTTATTTTAACTTCCTTCCTTCCTTCCCCCATCCTTCTCTTCCTCTTCCTCATTCTCCTTCCTTCCTTCGTTCCTTCCTCACTCTCATTCTTTTTCCTTCCTTCTGTCCTTCCTCCCTTCCTCCCTCCCTCCCTCCCTCCCTCCCTCCCTTCCTTCCTTCCTTCCTTCCTTTCTGAAAACACCAGGAAAGTTAAAATTCAGGCAATAACACCAGGGAATATAAATCAGGCAATATGTTCTTTGAAGAGTAAGAGCAAATCTCCATTGAGATTTTGTTTTGGCAAATGCTCTGTAATACAAAAAGGGAATGCATTTTGTCCTTCGCAGGCCATGCTATTGAGTGGGAAACTTGAACCTTTGAGGAACCAATAAAAGCAATGACATATGACTGCATTTCACACTTAGAGATGTTTCAGCATCCCCAAGGTCACATGATCCAAATTCGGAGGCTTGGCAACTGGTTCAGATTTATGAGCGTTGCAGTGTCCTTTCCCAAATTTTGCTAAAGAATTTAGATTAATTTCTTGACTCTTCAGAAACACTAGGGGAAAGTGTGCAAAAATGCATTTCCACATCAGAAATAATATAGAAAAGCAGGTGCTTAGGAAATTGTTGCAGAAATGAAAAATTCAGCAAAAAAAAAAAAGACCAACCCCATGCATTTAGTAGAAACTTTTTAACGTGAGCTTTCAAAATACAAGTTTATCCATGCTTGTGACATTCGTCAGAGAAAGAGCAACTGAGAAAATGAAGCTCTGACAGATTTTTCAAAAAGAGAGTCGCTCCATGTCCTTAGTTAGTTCATTTGCATCAATTATAATTAAGCCATAAGGTTCTTTAAAATGTCAGAAAATAACACTTCTGAGAATTATTCAGTTGATATTCTCAA
This sequence comes from Thamnophis elegans, assembly GCF_009769535.1. NCBI lineage: Eukaryota > Metazoa > Chordata > Lepidosauria > Squamata > Natricidae > Thamnophis > Thamnophis elegans. The sequence continues at coordinate 142,488,540 of NC_045543.1, read as the reverse complement.
AAGCTATTAACTGCCTCTGGAACTCATTATCTTAAAAGTTATGCCTTTTAAGCCACCATTAACACCAACAAATTTGTAATTTCACAGAGTCAGAAGGGACCTTGGAGGTCTTCTAGTCCAACCTCCTGCTTAGGCAGGAAACCCTACAGCTCTTGAGACAAATGGTCACATCTTCTTAAAAACTTCCAGTGTTTGGAGCATTTACAACTTCTGGAGATAAGACGGTCCGCTGGTTAATTGTTCTCACTGTCAGGAAAATTTTGTCTTTGTGTGTGGTTCGGTTCAACAATAAACTTTCTTTCCAATCAGCCTCCATGTTGTCTCAGCTTGGAACTGAACAGATGGATTTTCCTTCCAACATCACTAGCCACAGTGATGTGCAGTGAGGTTTATGGCTGGTGAGGCACTGACAAAATGGTGGGTTTCAAATTTTTTTAGACTTGTGGACTTCAACTCCCAGAATTCCACAGCCAGGCATGCTCAGTTCCAATTTAAAGCCTCTAAAAAAGCACCCTCTACAGGAGGAGGCAGGAGAACGACGTGCCTCACCTACATCAGGAATTAGGATTCTCCACAGTGACCCTCTATGGAAGCAATACAGTTGGTTGGAACTAAGGTAGACCTTTTTCAAGGATTACCCATAAAATATGGCTCCATCTCTTGTAAGGCTCAATTGGCAGCTCCAGTTGAGGTTGGTTTTTAGAAGTTTTCAAACATGACCACCGAGCCCCACCTACCCAGATGGTCATTAGGGCAGAGAACCGATTGTTAAATTATTTGAATCCCACCACTGGGTGAGGTCCATGGTAGGCAGTTTGAGGTTGAAGTTGTGGGGGTTTGAGGCTGTAACAACGGAGTCAGGTAGAGCATTAGCAGTCGTCGACCACCAGTGGTGGGTTTCAAAAATTGTTCGAACCTACTCTGGGGGTGTGGCCTCCTTTTTGGGAGTGGCTTTCTGCCCATGTGACCGGATGGGAGTGGCTTGCCGCCCATGTGACCGGATATGAAGATGCCGACGACACTTGTCAGAACCACCTTAAATTACCTCACACACAGCACTGGCATGCATAAGAATATGATGTAAACTTGTTTTTTAAAAGGCATCTTTGGTTTGCGCTAAAACAACTTCAACACACGCAATGTTCTGATTGCAGCACAAACGCAGTAGTCATCCTTTCCTTTCACAGAGGCACTGAGGTTTATAAATATGAGCATGATAGTGTAGAATAATCACATCCAAGGACCAGTGGTGGGTTTCAAAGAATTTTGGAACCTCTTCTGTAGGTGTGGCCTGCTTTCCGGGTCCACTGGTGGAACCTCTTCTAACCGGTTCGGTAGGTTTGACGAACCGGTTCTACCGAATTGGTGCAAACTGGTAGGAACCCACCTCTGTTGACCACTCTGTTGCGGAAGTCGTATTTTCTGCAACCGAGTTTGGAGCGGTTAACCTTGAGTTTGTATCTATTGTTTGCCCGTGCATTATTGCGGTTGAAGCCGAAGCAGTCGTTGACAAGTAGGACGTTGTAGCAGACAATTTTGTGTACTATACTTAGGTCACACCACAGGTGCTGCAGTTGCAGATTGTCCAAGCCCAAAATTTCGAGAATCCCTACAATTTGTTTTCCAAAATCTGGAAACACCCTGTTTCAAATCCCAGCTTGAAGGGGAAAAAAAATACAAAATAAAACTACAGGATTGTCCGCTTTGCTGCGGATTGCTTTTTCCATTTTTTTTTTAACGTTCTTTTAACTTCAGCCCCGTTGCTGTTCTTCTCAAAGATAACAACGTCAGCTAAAGATGCGAACAGCAAAACGTTCATTGCTAGCCATCTTCTAAATGTAGGAAATCCTTTTTATTTCATATGTAACCCAGATGAAAGTGAGGCTTTCTGTTAAGATAAGCCAGCTGGGCACATCTGACGCAATTACGTCTATGAGAAGGTTTAAAAGAAACCACATAAGTCACAGGAATTATGACGGCTGCAATAATATGGCCCTTTTAATCAATCGTTATTTCCGCTGCAATTATTAGCGAAACCACTCAAGGAATTCTTTGCAGCCAGGGCTGAAAATAATTAACGCTCGACTGTTTTCCCATGCTTGCCTTTGGGCAAAACTGCAGATGTTGCAAAATCACCCCAATCCAAACCAACTGGAAGGCTGTCCAACATTGTCTACAAGACCTCTCTTCTCTTTTCACTCTGGAGCCTCCAGATACCATCAAAGTTCGACCTTCAGCCTCTGGGCACACAGAATCGTAGTGTTGGAAGAAATGTCCATCTGGGTTCATTTCCAAGTGGGGAAAAAGACCCTGGAAACATGGAGATGTCAGCCTGCAGCCATCTTTTCTTTTGGATCTTTGGCCTGCCACGCTTTCTATTATTCTACTATGCATTTCCTATTGCGGGAAAACGGGAGGGGGGGAGTGTATGGAATTAGATGGTATGTAGCCATAACAACATTCTTTCTAGAAAGCCAAGGTCATTCCTTGTCTCTGCAACTCTGCACCTGACCGGAAGTGGACGGGTGGAAGCTGCCAGCATGGCAGTGGGAGATTGGATCATGTGATGGACTTGTGGGTGGGGTGGGGGCAAGATCTTGAACTTTCAACTGGGTGGGGAAAACCGGGAAGCTTTCAGATTTGGGTTTTCCCAGATGTGCCAACATGGCTCTCTTAATAAATTGGAACTTTGAGCAATACTTTGCCTTGGACTCTGATTTAATTTTGGATGCTATTTGGAATCCTGACATTAACCCGAATTGCCATTAAAATACTTCACCAGCTACCCCGAATTTCGGGGTGCTGTCTAGGGTCCTGAGCCCTTGCACCGACCCGAGCCTGGGTGGCATAAAGAATTGGAGCAATACTTTGCCTTGGACTCTGATTTAATTTTGGATGCTATTTGGAAAGATGGTTTAATTACTCCCAGTTCGCTTCACACATGTTTTGCACGTGCGCAGTTGCCTGTAAACCATTCTGCACATGCGCAGCACATTAAATAAAGAATTCTATTATATTATTCTATTCTATTCTATCCAGGGAAATGTAAAATTCTTTCTTTAATATATCTCAAAATATTTCATTCTTCTAGGAGAGTGATGGGTGCTAATGTCCTACAATATCTTGTTGTTACGGCTGCTGGTATACAAAGGAAACATCCCTAAGCTTGAAGTCATATCCTTGAGGAGGTAAAACCAGGCCAACATCTCTGCGGCACATTAAATCCCCATAATCTTGCTCAGAAGAGTGAAAAGTTCACCTTGATTGTTGAGAGAGGGAGAGACAGAGACAGAGAAAGACACAGAGAGAGGGGGGAGAGGGGGGAGGGAGACACACACACACACACAAACACACACACAGACAAACAAAGACAGAGAGAGAGAGAGAGAGGGAGAGATAGGCAGACAGACAAACAGATAGACACAGAGAGTGAGAGAGACAGAGAGAGGGGGAGAGGGGGAGGGAGGGAGAGAGACAGACAGAGAGAGACAGAGAGAGAGGGAGGGGGAGGGAAGTAGAGAGAGGCAAAGAGAGAGGCAGAAAGAGAGACAGAGAGACAGAGAGAGAGGGAGAGGCGGGTGGGTGGTAGAGAGAGACAGAGAGAGATACAGAGAGAGGGGGGAGGGACTGAGAGACAGACAGAGAGGGGGGAGGGGGAGGGGGAGGGAGGGAGAGAGAAAGAGACACAGAGAAAGAGAGAGAGAGGCAGACAGAGAGAGGGAGGGAAAGACAGACAGAGAGACAGACAGAGAGAGCGAGAGAGGGAGGGGAGAGAGACTGAGAGAGATACAGAGAGAGAGAGAGGGAGAGACAGAGAGAGGGAGGGAGAGACAGACAGAGACAGAGAGAGGGAGAGGGGTGAGGGAGAGAGGGAGAGAGAGAGACAGAGAGACAGAGAGACAGAGAGACAGAGAGACAGAGAGACAGAGAGACAGAGAGACAGAGAGACAGAGAGACAGAGAGACAGAGACAGACAGACAGACAAAGACAGAGAGAGGGGAACAAAGAGAGAGGGAGAGGGGTGAGGGAGAGAGGGAGAGAGAGAGACAGAGAGACAGAGAGACAGAGACAGACAGACAGACAGAGAGAGGGAGAGGGAGAGGGGTGAGGGAGAGAGAGAGAGAGACAGAGATACAAAGAGGCAGAGAGACAGACAGACAGAGACAGACAGACAAAGACAGAGAGAGGGGAACAAAGAGAGGGGGAGAGGGGGTAGGGAGGGAGGGAGAGAGAAAGAGAGAGAGAAAGAGGACAAAAATGGAAGGAATGTCTCCATATAATACAGAGTTTGAATGTCCTCCAAGATTAATGAGACTGTCATTTTTGAGCTGGTAATCAGAGGTCCTTTTCAGCAACGTGGGAAAAAAGTTCCTTCCATTGTTAGCTAAAATGCCCAATGAGAAGAACCAAGCGAAGGTGCCAAAGGAATGCAAATCGTAACACGCAGCTTAGGAGGAGGAGAAAAAAAAGAGGAATAAGATCTCCCTGATCACTCAATTTTTTCCATCGCAAAGCCAAAAGTGTCCAAAGAACTTGATGTTTTGGTTCAAAATAAAAAACAAAGACACAAGGCAAGTTCCCCATCATTGAGCACATGCCAGAAAAGGGGGAGGGAAGCTTGTATTTATGATGGTTACAATGTTCTGGGATCAGGTGATCTTTTTTTTTTTTTGCAAGAATAGAATATAATACAATATATGGGATAGGATAGGATATATGGAATGGAATGGAATGGAATGGAAAGGAAAGGAATGGAAGAGAAGAGAAGAGAAGAGAAGAGAATATATGGGAAAGAATAGGATAAGATAGGATAGGATAGGATATATGGAATGGAATGGAATGGAATAGAATATAGAATAGAATTGGAGGGCACCTTGGAGGTCTTCTAGTCCAGGCCGGAAACCCTATACCATTTCAGACAAATAGCTATCCAACATCTTCTTAAAGTCTTCCAGTGTTGGGGCATTCACAACTTCTGGAGGCAACTTCTGTTCCACTGATTAATTGTTCTAAGTGTCTGGAAATTTCTCCTTAGTTCTAAGTTGCTTCTCTCCTTGATTAGTTTCCACCCATTGCTTCTTGTCCTACCCTCAGGTGCCTTGGAGAATAGCTTGACTCCCTCTTCTTTGTGGCAGCCCCTGAGATATTGGAAGACTGCTATCGTGTCTCCCCTAGTCCTTCTTTTCATTAAACTAGACTAAGGTGACCAGACGTCCCGCTTTTGGCGGGACACACCCGCTTTCCAATGCATTTTCCCGCGTCCCGCCCGCCTTTTTAAAAGGCACGCTTTTTTAGGCGCTCGCAGCTCCCGCCCATCAGCTGCTAGCTTGCTGGGCTGGCTCATCGTTCTGTTCTCTATCCTACCAGATGAGCCAGCCCAGCAAGCTAGCAGCTGATGGGCGGGAGCGGCGAGTGCCAAAAAAGCGTGCTTTTAGCCTTTTACCTCCTACAAAGTTAAGCCAGCCTAGCCTGCCGCTCACTGATTGGATTGGCCTGGACTCCAGCCAATCAGTGAGCTGGCTGGGATGGGAAATTTTCAGCACGCCTGCGCGAGTCTCCATTTCCTTTCGCCAAAAGACGAAAGAGGTTGCAGCTGCACTGACTGGTGAGTAATCTAATTCTAATCGAATTTTCCGCTCGCCACAGCAGGAGGAGAGGTTAGGGCGCTGCCAGCCGCCCGCAGACAATTTCCTCTCACTTCCAGGGCTCCCGCTGCCCGGCAGAAGCCCCTGAACCGCGTGGAAGTTATCTGCGGGCGGCGTCCGTTCGTGATTGGGATCGATCGCCGGGGCTTCTGCCGGGCGGCGGGATCGCAGCCTCTCGCTTCCGGGGGTCCCGCTGCCCGGCAGAAGCCCCTGCCTGAACCACGTGGAAGTTATCTGCAGGCGGCGTCCGTTCGTGATTGGGATCGATCGCCGGGGCTTCTGCCGGGCGGCGGGATCGCAGCCTCTTGCTTCCGGGAGTCCCGCCGCCCGGCAGAAGCCCCTGCCTGAACCGCGTGGAAGTTATCTGCGGGCGGCGTCCGTTCGTGATTGGGATCGATCGCCGGGGCTTCTGCCGGGCGGCGGGATCGCAGCCTCTCACTTCCGGGGGTCCCGCTGCCCGGCAGAAGCCCCTGCCTGAACCGCGTGGAAGTTATCTGCGGGCGGCGTCCGTTCGTGATTGGGATCGATCGCCGGGGCTTCTGCCGGGCGGCGGGATCGCAGCCTCTCACTTCCGGGGGTCCCGCCGCCCGGCAGAAGCCCCTGCCTGAACCGCGTGGAAGTTATCTGCGGGCGGCGTCCGTTCATGATTGGGATCGATCGCCGGGGCTTCTGCTGGGCGGCGGGATCGCAGCCTCTCGCTTCCGGGGGTCCCGCCGCCCGGCAGAAGCCCCTGCCTGAACCACGTGGAAGTTATCTGCGGGCGGCGTCCGTTCGTGATTGGGATCGATCGCCGGGGCTTCTGCCGGGCGGCGGGATCGCAGCCTCTCACTTCCGGGGGTCCCGCCGCCCGGCAGAAGCCCCTGCCTGAACCGCGTGGAAGTTATCTGCGGGCGGCGTCCGTTCGTGATTGGGATCGCTCGCCGCCTCCGAGAGGGTATACAGAACACTATTTACCTAAATGTGCATATATACAGTTTAGTATTTTAGCATTTATTTTTGAAAAAAATCAAACTCCTAAATCATGGTGTATAGCTTATTGCTCCTAACTTGGACATATTTTTTCTGATCAAACATTTGTGTTTACTGGGGTGGTGCATAAAGCTGAAAAGAGTTATTGTTTGTAATTTTTCTACATTATTTTGCTGTGAAAGAAGAGTTTTCTTCTTGGGGATAGATATTGATGGAGATTTCTTGTGCCATTAGGAATTGTTGCAAAGAAAAGATAAAGAATCTTATGGTGTGATATTGGTGAATTTTTTTTAAAAAATAGTCTGTGTTGTCTTTCTGTCCCAAATAGTTAAATATAATTTCATTATGAACATCTGTAGGGCTTATGGGATTCCCATAATATGGGAGAGTCATGCCTTTCTAGATCATATTTGCCGATTTGTGGTTTTCTGTCTCATCTGTGAAATTCACAACCTTTTATTTGTTATGTTCTGAATTTTTCTCTTTTTAGAAAGTGATAAGAAATCTACCTGCAATTTAATCTTGACCAGGCATCCTGACTTTTAAGAAGTCACTGACATGCCAGTTTTAAAATTGTTTTTTTTCTTGATAGTTAAGGTCAAAAATTTAAACTTGCTGTCACAACTTTGAGCAGGGTGTGAGATTGTTGATGTCCATTTTACTGTCTTTCAATAACTTCTGTATAATGTTCCAATCAAGCCTCAAATTAAGATGTTACCAACTAGAAAGCCCTACCTTTGTCATGAATGGGATTACTAGCAGGGCCTCCCCAGAAGATATTTAAAGCTCTGGTAAGATAGCTTTGAGGGGGGTGATCTTTAAATATTTGGACTTTAAGCTGATTTTGGAAAATCTGTAAATTTGAAAGCACAAAAAATGCTATTGGCTTGTTTCCAGATGAGTCATTTACTGTAAGGAGTATAGGCTCAATGTATTTTAAAATAATATTTTATTTATTGTGCATATGATTTTTTAAAATAGTGGTATTCTGTGTTGATTCTTTTTTTAAATTGTCTTAGACTATTTAAAAAAAGATTCTATCCAAAATAAATTGAAACAAGCCATTTTAAAAATTTCTATGCACAATACTTTGAAATGGACTCAGGAGTCATGATTGACACTGAGTGAATTTGCACTTTTAATAATCAGGAAGATACAATGGCATTGAAAAAAGTGACTGATGACCATTTTTCACACTTAGTGACCATTTTCACACTTAGCGACCGTTGTGGCATCCTCATGGTTATGCGATCAAAATGTTGATGTTTGGCAACAGATTCGTATTTCTGATGGTCGCTAAGTGAGGAGTCTCGAGGAGGGGGAAAACATTTAGTGACCAAAGTTACAATGGCATTGAAAAAAGTGACTGATGACCATTTTTCACACTTAGTGACCGTTGCAGCATCCTCATGGTCACGTGATCAAAATTTTGTTTGGCAACAGATTCGTATTTATGCTGGTTTCAGTGTCCTGGGGTGACCTTTTGACAAAAAAAATTTTTTTTTAATCAAGCCCCCCCCCCCCCCCGGTCAAGGGCGTCCCTCTTTTCCAATCTGAAAATCTGGTCACCTTAAACTAGACATACCCAGTTCCTGCAACCGTTCTTCATGTGTTTTAGCCTCCAGTCCCCTAATCCTCTTTGTTGCTCTTCTCTGCACTCTTTTTAGAGTCTCCACATCTTTTCTACATCATGGCAACCAAAACTGGATGCAGTATTCCAAGTGTGGCCTACCTAAGGCATTTATAAAGTCGTATTAACACTTTAGATAACATTTATAACACTTTCTGACAGGCAAAGTCAGTGGGCAAGCCAGTTTCACTTAACAACCATGTTTCTGAATGGAGCACAATTCACTTAACAACAATTTCGCTTAACAATAGAAATGTTGGGCTTAATTATGATCGTAAATCAAGGACATTTCTATTCCCGGTGTCCCAAACTTGGTTTTTTGCTTAATGCAACAGCCCCCAATTTTTCCATCTCTGTGGATCGCCGGTAGTGGTGATGCGGAGAGAGGATGGTTTCCCATATGTGCCCCTTACCAGCCCAGTTCTCAATGGGCCACAGCTTGGCACCGGGCTACAGACCAGGGTTTGGAGACCCCTGGTTTAATGTTTTGTATGTAAGGAAGCGATAGCTTGTCGATCAGAAAGTCGGCAGTTCGGCAGTTCAAATCCCTAGCGCCATCTACCGGAGTGAGCTCCCGTTACTTGTCCCAGCTTCTGCCAACCTAGCAGTTCAAAAGCATATAAAAGCGCAAGTAGAAAAATAGGAACCATCTTTGGTGGGAAGGTAACAGCGTTCCGTGTGCCTTCGGAATTTAGTCATGCCGGCTACATGACCACGGAGACGTCTTCCGACAGCGCTGGCTCTTCAGTTTTGAAACGGAGATGAGCACCGCCCCCTAGAGTCGGGAATGACTAGCACATATGTGCAAAGGGGAACCTTTACCTTTTATGTAAGGAAGCATTGTCACCTGAATTTAGTTAAAAGTCTATTATGAATCTATAACCAGTGCCGTTGTAGTCCAGAAAATCAGCCATGCCTTACTGCAGAGTCCCTTATTTTACTCTCCCTTTTTTGCATTATCTGCTGCCTTTTATTTTTTCCAACATTTGTGCCAAATGGATTCTTGCTGATATCAGCATGTATCTTACTAGATGGTGACCCTTTTCATTTGTGCGTTCTGGAATTGTGCCTTGTTGACGTATTTGTGGTTTTTCATTGGAGTGTTATTTGTTTTTAACATTTTAGTGCATTGCTTTCCAAAGCTTTCTTTATTTCTTTATGTAAGAATCCATGTGGCAGGATGTTTCTTCTCTAGTTTGGACAGAGACTAAGGGGGTTGCAAGGTCCTCCAGATCATCAGGTCCTATCACAAAAGGCAACAGTGCAGGAGAATATTTGTAGCTCAGGGTTGAATTGTCAGGTCCTTGGCTACTGGTTAAATTCAATTTTTTTTAATACCAGTTCTGTAGGCGTGGCTTGGTGGGCCTGGCAGAGGAAGGATAGTGCAAAATCCCCATTCCCTCTCACTCCAGGGAAAGGATACTGCAAAATCTCCACTCCCTCCCCACTCCAGGGGAAGGATACTGCAAAATCTCCATTCCCTCCCCACTCCAGGGGAAGGATACTGCAAAATCTCCATTCCCTCCCCACTCCAGGGGAAGGATACTGCAAAATCTCCACTCCCTCCCCACTCCAGGGGAAGGATACTGCAAAATCTCCACTCCCTCCCCACTCCAGGGGAAGGATACTGCAAAATCTCCATTCCCTCCCCACTCCAGGGGAAGGATACTGCAAAATCTCCACTCCCTCCCCACTCCAGGGGAAGGATACTGCAAAATCTCCACTCCCTCCCCACTCCAGGGGAAGGATACTGCAAAATCTTCACTCCCTCCCCACTCCAGGGGAAGGATACTGCAAAATCTCCATTCCCTCCCCACTCCAGGGGAAGGATACTGCAAAATCTCCACTCCCTCCCCACTCCAGGGGAAGGATACTGCAAAATCTCCATTCCCTCCCCACTCCAGGGGAAGGATACTGCAAAATCTCCACTCCCTCCCCACTCCAGGGGAAGGATACTGCAAAATCTTCACTCCCTCCCCACTCCAGGGGAAGGATACTGCAAAATCTTCATTCCCTCCCCACTCCAGGGGAAGGATACTGCAAAATCTTCACTCCCTCCCCACTCCAGGGGAAGGATACTGCAAAATCTCCATTCCCTCCCCACTCCAGGGGAAGGATACTGCAAAATCTCCACTCCCTCCCCACTCCAGGGGAAGGATACTGCAAAATCTCCATTCCCTCCCCACTCCAGGGGAAGGATACTGCAAAATCTCCATTCCCTCCCCACTCCAGGGGAAGGATACTGCAAAATCTCCATTCCCTCCCCACTCCAGGGAAGGATACTGCAAAATCTCCATTCCCTCCCCACTCCAGGGGAAGGATACTGCAAAATCTCCATTCCCTCCCCACTCCAGGGGAAGGATATTGCATAATCTCCATTCCCTCCCCACTCCAGAGGAAGGATACTGCAAAATCTCCATTCTCACCCAACTCTGGGGCCAGCCTGAGGTGGTATTTGCCAATTCTCTGAACTACTCAAAATTTCCGCTACCGGTTCTCCAGAACCTGTCAGAACCTGCTGAATTTCACCCTGTCCTTGGCGCTCTCTGATCTTGGTGAGTTTTCTTGCAGACCTTTCATTGCCCAACTAGGTATCATCATCAGTGGTAGAAGGAAGTGGGGTTTGTGGGCAAAAGGAGGAGGAGGTGATGGAGGAGAAGGAGAAGAAGAAGGAGAAGGAAAGGAGGAGCTGAAGGATTGTGGCGTTCTTGGTGGTCTCTGAGCTTGGTGGTTTTATTGCAAACCTTTCATTGCCCAACTAGGTAACATCATCAGTGCTAGAAGGAAGTGGGTGTGTAGAGAACTAGAATAGCAATAGCAATAGCAGTTAGAATTATATACCGCTTCATAGGGCTTTCAGCCCTCTCTAAGCGGTTTACAGAGTCAGCATATTGCCCCCAACAACAATCCGGGTCCTCATTTTACCCACCTTGGAAGGATGGAAGGCTGAGTCAACCCTGAGCCGGTGAGATTTGAACAGCCGAACTGCAGAACTGCAGTCAGCTGAAGTAGCCTGCAGTTCTGCATTTAACCACTGCGCCACTTCGGCTCTAGAAGGAACCTTGGTGGTCATCTAGTCCAACCCTCTGCTCAAGTAGGAGACGTGATGGAGCACTCACAACTCCAAGTGGCAAGCTATTCCACTGATTAATTGTTCTCACAGTCAGGAAATTCCTCTTTAGTTCTAGCTTAGATCTCTCTTTAATAAGTTTCCATTCATTCTCATCCTGCCTTCTGGTGCTTTGGAGAATAAATCAATCTCCTTTTCTCTGTGCCTCCCCCCCCCCCCCACTCACGTCCTGGAAGACAGTTATCATGTCCCACCCCCACCCAAACCTTCTCTTCTTAGGCTAGACATATTTAGCTCCCTTAATCACTCATCATACAATTTAGCCTCCAAACTCCAAATCATCTTTGTTGCTCTTTTCTGGGTTGGAAGAAATGTCCATCTAAGTTCAGTTCCAAGTGGAAAGAAAGACAGTGGAAACATGGAGACTGCTTGGAAAGGTGGTTTAAGGGTGCACAGGACCACGTGTTTTGAGGTCCTGGGCCAAAAAAGAGCACATGGGTGAGAGAGGGAGATAGATTTATACCCTCTCTTGGGCCCTGCCTTGGAGCTTCCTATTCCTGTGTAAGAAATAGCAATAGCAGTTAGACTTATATACCGCTTCATAGGGCTTTCAGCCCTCTCTAAGCAGTTTACAGAGTCAGCAAATTGCCCCCAACAACAATCTGGGTCCTCATTTTACCCACCTCGGAAAGATGGAAGGCTGAGTCAATCCTGAGCCGGTGAGATTTGAACAGCCGAACTGCAGAACTGCAGTCAGCTGAAGTAGCCTGCAGTGCTGCATTTAACCACTGCGCCACCTCGGCTCAGAAATGTATTCTGATTAGTTGTCAGACTCCCATGGGGCCCTGCAGCGGTGACGTGCAGTCAGGGGAGGCCGGGTCTCGCCACGGTCATCATGAAAAAAAAATGTTAGAGGAAAAAGACTGAGGTAGTTGCTGCCAGAGTCACAGTGGATGACTCTGCTTAGTGCTTAACTGTTTAAAAAACCCTCTTTAAAAAGTGCCCAAATACAGGAGGAGGCGAGAGAACCACGTGCCTCATTTAGTCTATCTTTATGATCACTCGAGCAGAGTTAAGCAAGGGTTAAAAGGCGAAAAATTCCTTATGTAGATGAGGCACGTGGTTCTCTCGCCTCCTCCTGCAGAGGGCACTTTTTTTTAGAGGCCTTTTTTAAACAGTTAAGCAGAGTCATCCATTGGAGACTCTGGCAGCAGCTAACCCAGCCTGACCTCAGCAGCTCTTGCCTTTTTCCTTTTACATTTTTTAAATTTTCATCATGGCAGGCAAGAGCAGAGTTGAAATCCTCTGTCGGAGGGAGGGGGGGAAGAATTCAAAATTAATGTAATTTGTAAGTAATTGTATTATTGTAAGTAGTGTGTGTGTGTGTGTGTGTGTGTGTGTGTGTGTGTGTGTGTTTTACGTGCCTCTGCTGGCACGCGGGCTGGCACTTTATTTTTTATGTGGGACATAGCAGCCAGCCAGGGCTTTTGGACATAGAGGCAAGGCGGCTTTTGCCTCTAGCACCAGGGCGGCAGAGAGACTTTGGTTACTGCCAATCACCTCCACTCGACCAATTAGATCCCACAGATTAGGCCTCCTCCGAGTTCCATCAGCCAGTTAATGTCGACTGGCAACCACGCGGAGGAGAGCCTTCTCGGTGGCAGCTCCGACCCTATGGAACGAACTCCCCATGGAGATTCGTACCCTCACCACCCTCCAGACCTTCCGCATAGCCCTTAAAACCTGGCTGTCCCGACAGGCCTGGGGCTAAAGACCTTAACCCTCCCCGAATAGTATGAATGTTGTGCTTTTAATGATGTATTGTCTTATATGTAACTTGGTTTGTCCTCCCCTCCCCCTGAACTGTGAGCCGCCCTGAGTCCCCCCAGGGAAAAGGGCGGCATACAAATAAAGTATCTTATCTCATCTTATCTTCCATCCAGCATTGAAGCTTTCCATAGGTCCTCTCTGCTTTTTAAGTCTTCCGTTGGTCTAGGGAAGTTTTTCCTCTATGGCAGACACAGCGCCGGAGCAGCCAAAAGCCTCTTTCTTGACAGCGGCCAAAAGCCGCTTTCTTTCTTTCGACCTCACCAGCCATAAACCTCACCGCACGTCACTGCCATGCAGGGGTAACTTTGTAGTGTCCTGAGTCCCAAGCTTGGTTGAATCTTGCTGGGTGCCATGTGGTGAGTTCTGTTGTAGTAGAGGGCTAATCCTACCTTTGTTGGATTTTGGGTGAGGGCATTTGCTTATGAATAGACCTAGCTATCTCTTTATCTCTGACATCCGGACATCTGCTATGTGCTGTTGAGGAGGGTGGGGGGCTATGAAGAGTGAGTCTGCTTCCTGCTTAAAAACATATTTCTCCATTTCTCATCCAGGGAAATATAATATTCTGCCTTTTCAATATTTCCTAGGATATTTCATTCCTCTGGGTGTGCGTGCTAACATCCTAAATCTGCAAACTCTCTTCTAGTGTCTCAGCACCTTTCATGCATCACAATCATATCGAGAAACAAATGCACCAATCGTGCTAAGTCAGTTGATCATAACAAAACACAAGCCAACCCAAAAAAAACCCACAACCCCACAAAAACCAAAACCACAACCACAATCTCCAAAGGCCAAAAGAACCCGATCTTTTCTCCATCCTGCCAATTTTTAGTCCTAGAATGGAATGGTGTTTTCTGACTCTGCGTCCAGATATGTCCACATTTAATTTTAAAAAAAATCAACTTCTAAGAGGGACATATTTTTTTTTAAAAAATGTGTTTACTTTCACATCTTAAAGGAACTCATCATTTTAAATAGCATTCCTCCCACCCAGGGAAGCATGTGCTATTTCTATTTGGATGAAAATCCGAAGATACGCTAGGAATAAAAATCAGATCTTGGAAACGTTAAAAGGTCAACTTCTTGTCACCGTTTTATATTAATTGCATCTGAATCCATTCTGTCATATTTTTTTTCGCCGGTGTATTTTGGAACACCCAACATATATCCACATGTGTATTGAGTGTCCAAACACACATATAAACCTATTTATACACCTACTGTGTGATAACCCAGCGTTGTGTGGGTATTTATTTATAGGGGGGAAATGTCCAGATGTAATTTCTAATGTTGGATTTTCCCCCTTACCAGAGGGACCTCCCCCCCCTTGTGGAGTACTGTGATGCAGTTACCATGACAACTCCACTGTGCTTCACAGTAGAAGCCATTTTACGGCAGTACAGTAGAAGCCATTTTAAGGCTCAACAGGCTGTATCTTAACAGAACACACACACCAAGGGGTTTTAGCGGGGTATTACTCCCACAATATTTGTTTGCAGACAGTAAGTTATCTGTGTACCAAGTTTGGTAGAGGTAGAGACTTTTAATTTGCCCTTGGAGTTTGAAAAAATGCTATTTTATGCTATTTGTGTGGAGCTAAAGAATCTAAAGAAGAAATGGACCAGTGGTGTGATTCAAACATTTTTATTACCGGTGCTGTGGGCATGGCTTGGTCGGCGTGGCTTGGTGGGTGTGGCAGGGGAAGGATACTGTAAAATTTCCATTCCCTCCCACTCCAGGGGAAAGTTAATGCAAAATCCCCATTGGGAGGATCAGCTGGAACTCGGGAAGCATAGAATAGATGGGGGCGGGGCCAGTCAGAGGTGGTATTTACCGGTTCTCCAAACTATTCAAAATTTCTTCAGAACTGATCAGAACCTGCTGAATGCCACTTCTAGAATGGACCAAGGAGCTTCTCTTTGTATCTATCAGCTGTGCAATGCCAAAGTTCTCAATTTCTGGAGAAACCAAACCATAGTGCGATTGAATGTATATCTTGCACTGCAAGAAATTAGATGTTAATCAACTTAAATCAACAGCAAGCTGGACAGCAGAGAACATCATAGGAAAAAGACCTCAAGATAGATGAAAGCTCCTTAAAAATGGAGACACTTCAAGCTCAATTGGAAACAATTCCAATGAGGACAGAAATAGAAAAGCAGAAAAAAGCGGAACAGGACAATTCTCCAATGTCAACTTGCCATGGACAACTTGAGGTGGGACAACTGTCAGGCCTGCAGTCATTTTTTTTTAATCTTTGGCCTGCCACACTTTCTATTATTCTACTATGCATTTTCTCTTGTGGGAAAATGGGAGGGGGGATTTTATGGAGTTAGATGCTGTGTAGCCATAACAACATTCTTTCTAGAAAGCCAAGGTCATCCTTTGTCTTTGCACCTCTGCACCTGACCGGAATTGGATGAGTGGAACTGCCAGCATGGCAGTGGGGGATTGGACCATGCGATGGGCTGGTGGGTGTGGGGCAGTGGTGGGTTTCAAAAATTGTTCGAACCTACTCTGCTTCCTCCCATAATTGGGGCTTACCAGGAGTTGTGACACTAAATATATACCTTCTTCCCTGGCTTCAGCTGATAAGGAGGAGAGCTGTGGCATAATGGCTAAGACGTTTGCCTAAGATGCAATACAGCACAGGTTCGAATCCCAGTAAGGGTATGGCTAGCTGATGAGAGCTAAATAGCTTGAAATAGATCTATACTAGTCTCCCTTTATTTATTTATCAGCACAAATACACACACACACACACACACACACACACACACACACACATATATATATATATATATATATATATATATATATATTGCAGATGGTAGAGGATTTCAGATGCACACATTGAAAATGTGCCAACTACAGGATTGCACTGGGAAATGAGGAACTAAAAGTAACAAGTGCCTGAGAGTTTAAATGTACACAGGTGTATGTGGAGACTGTCCGTCAGTAAAACAGAACAAGGAAGTAAGTTGTGAAATGCATGCAGAAAAATATAAAAAGGAATGTCTTGCGAAGAGTTCAGGGCCATTGGCTGTAGCTAATCCTTGCTGGATTCAGCTATGTCAGTGGAGCTTATTGCAATAAGTTGTTAATCTAAGTACTGCTATGTTTGCTATTCATGTTGTATTCAGTTTTGGTCACCACGATGTAGAAAAGATGTGGAGACTCTGGAAAGAGCGCAGAGAAGAGCAACAAAGAAGATTAGGGGACTGGGGACTAAAACATGTGAAGAACAGTTGAATAGAATAGAATAGAATAGAATACATGGAATAGAATAGAATAGAATAGAATAGAATAGAATAGAATAACAGTATTGGAAGGGACTTTGGAGATCTTCTACTCCAATCCCCTGCCTAGGCAGGAAACCCTATACAATTTCAAATAAATCATTATCCAATATCTTCTTAAAGACTTTCAGTGTTGGAGCATTCACAATTTCTGGAGGCAATTTCTGTTCCACTGATTAATTGTTCTGTCAGGAAATTTCCCCTTAAATTCTATGTTGCTTCTCTCCTTGATTAGTTTCCCCCATTGCTTCTTGACCTGCCTTCAGGTGCCTTGGAGAATAGTTTAACTCCCTCTTCTTTGGGGCAACCCCTGAGATATTGGAAGACTGCTATCATGTCTCCCCTAGTCCTTCTTTTCATCAAACTAGACATACCCAGTTCCTGCAACCGTTCTTCATATGTTTTAGCCTCCAGTCCCCTAATCATCTTTGTTGCTCTTCTCTGCACTCTTTCTAGAGTCTCCACATCTTTTCTACATCGTGGCAACCAAAACTGGATGCCGTATTCCAAGTGTGGCCTTACCAAGGCCTTATAAAGTTGCATTAACACTTCACGTGATCCTGATTCCATCCCTCTTGTAATTAAAGGAGTACCTGTATGGAGCCAGAAAAGGCTTAAGAATAATGTTCTATTCAAGAGTTGTTATTGGTGCAGAAATAAACCGTGAAGTCTGAATCAAAGCAACAGAATTAATCTGGTTTAAGGAAGAAACCAGAATCACAGACAAAACCCTGGTTATCTGGGGAAGATTGAGTATCAAGAATAACAGCTTTATCTTTGATGTTTCTGGATGAACTCTCAGAAGACCTATCTCACTCTCCAGGGGGCATTATGGGGGTCTAGAATTGATAGATATCCTGACCTTGCTCTTCTCTTGAACCCGGTTTAAGGGTGGAACTTTTCCTCTCCTTTGGCTGATTCCTAGATTGTTGATAAACCTGTCCTTGCTTCACTCCCCTAAGTAGTTGTTTTTGGCTTAACAAATTCCATTTGCCTGCCAAGCACAAGGGCTTGTAAACAAGAACAGGACGTGATGAGGTTCATCTGGCTGTAAAAAAAAACCAGCACTTGTTTCTGATGACTTACAGGGGAAAAAATCTTATTTATTTCTCCCTCCCGATGAGCAGAACTTGGCATGGCTCTACAAGGTGGCCAGCACTTTTCACCTGACAAGGAGTTTACCTCTGTTAGAACCTGTTCATTAAGGCAAAGGTAAAGGTTCCCCTTGCATATATATGCTAGCCGTTGCCGACTCTAGGGGGCAGTGCTCATCTCCGTTTCAAAGCCGAAGAGCCAGCACTGTCCGAAGACATCTCCGTGGTCATGTGGCCGGCATGACTAAACGCCGAAAGTTCACGGAACGCTGTTGCCTTCCCACCAAAGGTGGTGCCTATTTTTCTACTTGCGCTTTTATATGCTTTCAAACTGCTAGGTTGGCAGAAGCTGGGACAAGAAACGGGCGCTCACTCCGTTTTGCGGCGCTAAGGATTTGAACCACCAAACAGCCGAACTTTCTGATCGACAAGCTCAACATCTTAGCCATTGAACCACCACGTCCCTTATTAAAGCAAAAGGAGCATCCAAATCATTTATTGTGATTGCCACCTATGGAACAATCTTACTGATTTCATCATTTTAATTATGAGCCTTTCTTTTAAATAGACCGGTACGGTCATGTGCCTGCCAGAGTTACTACCTATTCGGCTGAACCGTACCGTACCGGTAGGAACACACCTCTAGACAGTACCAAAAGGCAAAAAGGTCTGGAGGAATATTGTCCATGGGCTCATGAAGGATCGGACACAACTTCACAACTAACAACAACGACAATATTCCTTGGAGACAGCTGGTCATTTGCATCCTTTTAGAGGGACGTTGAGGCCACTTAGAGGTTTGTCTGTGCCCCCAGGGTCACCTGAGTGATGCAAATGGGTGTGGAGCTGACTTGGAACTGCTGAGAGGACAGTGTTGTAGACTGGAGATAGGTGATGTGGTATCAAGTGGTGAAATTCAATTTTTTTTACTACCGGTTCTGTGAGCGTGGCTTGGTGGGCGCGGTAGGGGAAGGATACTGTAAAATCCCTATCCCCTCCCTACTCCAGGGGAAGGATACTGCAAAATCCCCATTCCCTCCCCATTCCAGGGAAGGATACTGTAAAATCCCCATTCCAGGGGAAGGATACTGCAAAATCCCCATTCCCTCCCCACTCCAGGGGAAGGATAATGTAAAATCTCCATTCCTTCCCCACTCCAGAGGAAGGATACTGTAAAGTCTCCATTCCCACCACACTCCAGGGGAAGGATACTAAAAAAATCTCCATTCCCTCCCCACTCCAGGGGAAGGATACTGCAAAATCTCCATTCCCTCCCCACTCCAGGGGAAGGATACTGCAAAATCTCCATTCCCTCCCCACTCCAGGGGAAGGATACTGCAAAATCTCCATTCCCTCCCCACTCCAGGGGAAGGATACTGTAAAGTCTCCATTCCCACCACACTCCAGGGGAAGGATACTAAAAATCCCCATTCCCTCCCCACTCCAGGGGAAGGATAATGTAAAATCTCCATTCCCTCCGCACTCCAGGGGAAGCATACTGCAAAATCCCCATTCCCTCCCCACTCCAGGGGAAGGATACTGTAAAATCCCCATTCCCTCCCCACTCCAGGGGAAGGATACTGCAAAATCTCCATTCCCTCCCCACTCTAGGGGAAGGATAATGTAAAATCTCCATTCCCTCCCCACTCTGGGGCCAGCCAGAGGTGGTTTTTGCCAGTTCTCCGAACTACTCAAAATTTCCACTCCCGGTTCTTCATAACCTGCTGGATTTCACCCATGGTGGTAACTGTCTTCCCCTGTTGAGAGAGGGCTGTCCAATTTCAATTTTTTCAGCCAGAACTGAAGAAGCTTCTTGGGTGAGAAGCGAAATGTCTTAAAAGGAAAAGAAAAAAAAAACCAGTCCAGTTAGTTGCCTCTTGCAAAAGCACCTTTGGGGCTTCCAGGACATTCTAATACCAGCCGATTCCCTTTGGTTTCTAATGCTCTTTTCTTTTTTCTTTTTCCTTTTCCTTTTTCTTTTGGCCACAGTTGCTAAAGCATAAATCATGTGTCATCAGAGCTTTCACGCAGAGACAAGAGCGAGGGACTAAGAACAGGGGTGCATGAGATGAGTCATTTAATGAATATGCACTTGATAGCTTGTTGTCTGGTCATAGTCTACTTTGAAAAGGGGCAATTAATTTTCAAGGAGATTCTCAAAGAATTAGTCAAGGGTCCCTGCGCAGAGTTTGGGGGGAAAAAACTGGCTGTTTTGAGGCCATGCTGAGACAAGTCAAAGAGGAGGTTTAAATCTGTTCTTTTTTTAAAAAAGATGCAGAGGCCCCAGAAAAGAGAGAGAAGAACCACCAAAAATGATAAAGGGTCTGGAGCAGTGGTGGGTTTCAAAAATTGTTGGAACCTACTCTGTGGGTGTGGCCTCCTTTGTGGGAGTGGCTTGCCGCCCGTGTGACCGGATGGGAGTGGCTTGCTGCCCATGTGACTGGATGGGAGTGGCTTGCTGCCCATGTGACCGGGTGGGAGTGGCTTGCTGCCCATGTGACCGGATGGGAGTGGCTTGCCGCCCATGTGACCGGATATGAAATTATGAATTAGTACTTAGGTCGGTCCAAGTAGCTATTCAGAAGTTAGTGGTTAGAAGCAATCGTAAAGCAAGATATGGAATTAAAACCAGAAATATTTTGTTGGCTATTTGAAAGGGAGTA
Source organism: Thamnophis elegans (assembly GCF_009769535.1). Lineage (NCBI taxonomy): Eukaryota > Metazoa > Chordata > Lepidosauria > Squamata > Natricidae > Thamnophis > Thamnophis elegans. The sequence continues at coordinate 142,468,337 of NC_045543.1, read as the reverse complement.
TAATATATATTTAATTTTACACATGTCAGCAGCTGCTGGAATTGTGTTTGCACAACAGTGGAAAAACAGAGATATGTAAATGAATAAATATTACAATGTGCAGGAATAAATAAATTGACAATTAAAATCAAGAAGGCTTTGAATACTTTTTCACGTGGGATTGCTTTTAGCAATGGCCAACTAACGGAAACGGAAATTAGAAATCCAAAAGTATGAAAGAAAACACCAATTATGTAAGGAAAGGTCCCTAAAATGTATAAGGAAATATTGCTAGATCATTATTAATGTGTAGATAACTGCAGGACATTACACACCCATCAGTGGTGGGTTTCAAAAAATTTTGGAACCTCTTCTGTAGGTGTGGCCTGCTTTCCGGGTCCACTGGTGGAACCTCTTCTAACTGGTTCGGTAGATTTGACAAACCGGTTCTACCGAATAGGTGCGAACTGGTAGGAACCCACCTCTGGTCTGGAGTCTAAATTATATAATGAACACCTAAGGGAAGGCGATATGTTTACTCTGAAGAAGAGAAGGATGAGGGGAGATATGATAGTAGTCTTCCCATACTTAAAGAGTTGCCACAGGTAACTATTGTCCAAAACACCTGAAGGCAGGACAAGAAACAATGGATGGAAGAAATGTCCATTTGGGTTCAGTTCCAAGTGGGGAGAAAGACACTGGAAACATGGAGATTTTTGGATTCTTCCGGGGAGTGGCCTGTCGCCGGTCGGCAGCTTAACAGAGCTGCCCCCAGAATTCAGGACCGTTATCTACTCAATATCAAGAAGATAACTCTTTTTTCAGACAAGAAAAAAGCAGTGAGGAATCTCAGCTGGTAAGAATCTTCTTTGAAGTTCACAGTTTGTTTCTTTGTGAGCTGTGGACGGAGGGGGAGGATCAACCCATAGCTGAGTCATTCAACTCCGACCTGAACTTCGCAGCTGTTATCCACAGCACAAGACAGGATCCCCTCCCCCTCAGGACAATCTTTAGAAAAGAGATTATTAAAAATCAATACGAGCAAAGACCAACTTGTGAACTTTAAAACCTTTCTCTATCTGAAATACCAGCTTCAATGTTATAAAAACCTCTTTTGTTTAATTGTCTTCAAAATGGCGTTTACAGCTTCTGCATTTGTTATCTCCGGCTTCCTGCTACAGAACTAAAGAAATAATCTCTTATAATTTAATTAGAGCTACTCCCTTAAAGCTTTCAAGACTCTTTGTTGATTCAGAGACATTCCAAACATTCCAAACGGACTTTCTCTTTTGAAATCCTCCGTAAAACCCCTTGTAAAAAAAGAAAAAAAGAAGGAAAAAAAGGGGGGGAGGAATTTCTTTTTCTCCACATAGCACAGTGGATTAGTAATTTAGAATAAATAATTAAAACCAAAATATAATGGCATCCAAATCAACCTCTGTTAAATTACCTCCGAAAACGTCTCCCATACCTGGCACAAAGTTGCAGCCCCCACCATCTATGCCCCCTAGTGGAGATGTACTAACAAAAGAATTTTTTCTGGAAATGTTCCAAAAATCCAGAGAACAGAACTTAGAAATGTTTAAAGAATTCAGAGAACAGAATCTAGAAATGATTAAAGATTTCAAAGATGAAATAAGGAATGAGATGGAAGTTCTATATGACAAATTCGATACCAGGGTCACTAAAATGAATGATAATATGATGGGAATTGTAAATGTGATAACAGAATATATTTCTGGAATGGAAGATAATTTAGAAACTCTCAATGAAGCTAAAACTAACCTGATATCCAAAACTGAAGTGGTGGAACAAAAAATTGATAATGCTGAAAAACAAATTATTATGATACAGTATAAGCAGATGGAGCTTGCATTAAGAGTGAGGGGGCTGCGTGAAGAAAAGCAGGAGAACCTAAAGCAAATGTTTTCTGAAGCTTTTGACCGTCTGGTGGGAAAACCGGGATCCAATTCTGATTGGCAGATTGACAGGATTTTTTGTGTTAATTCATGGGCGGCAAAACAAAGGCAACTTCCCCGAGACGTGGTAATATACTTTGTTACAAGAGAATCTAGAAATATGATACTACAAGAGTCCTACAATACTAAGCTTCAAATTGGTGGACAGGACCTGATTGTTTTGAAAGAAATACCGCCTCAGATGCTAAGAGCCAGAAGAGATTATGCTTTTCTGGTGGAAGAGCTCAGAAGGCGTCAGATACAGTACAGATGGGATGCCCCATTCGGTATTATAGTTACAATGGACAAACAAAGATATCGTCTCAGCTCTGTATGGAAAGCTCGTGATTTCTATCATAAGATTCTGAAGATGGGATACCCTGAACCTTCGGGATATGGTGAAAAACCACGAGACGAACAAGATAAACAGCAAACCACACAACCATTAGATAAAATGTATCATCTCCCTCTTCCGGAAGGGCAAGGAGTCAAGGAAAAAAGATCCAACCGTAAGACCACCAGACAAACGGATAAACAAGCTACTATGCAACAATCTCAACAATCATTGGCCACTGACCAAGGTGCTACTGCAACAAGCTCAGAAGCTGTGGGAGGAGCCAAACCAAAGGTGAGACAGGCCTTGCGGGAGGCTCTAAAAAAGCTTCAGGCAACCAAAAATGACAACTAAGATTTTGACATGGAATGTTAACGGACTGAACTCTCCACAGAAAAGAAAGAAAATATTTCATTATCTTAAGCAGTTTAAGAATGACATAATTTGCTTGCAAGAAACTCATATCAAATCAACCGATCAAAAATATTTGTTTAACCCCAAACTGGGCCAACATTTTGTGACCTCAGCCATGGAAAAGAAAAATGGCATAGTAGTATATTTAAGAAAAGACATTAAAGCTGAGCTAATTGAAGCAGATCCCTTTGGAAGATATATTGCATTAGATTTAATCTTAGAAGGGAAAAAGACGTTACTATTGGGAATTTATGCTCCAAATCAACAACAAGATGGATTTTATAGAAACCTCCATGCTAAATTAGTACAGTGGGATTTTGAGTCTTGTATATTAATGGGTGACTGGAATGGCGTGATCGACACCAAAAGAGATAAGAAGACAGCTCGACCGAACACCAAATTTCGAGCTAAGTTACCCAAACCCTTTTTTGACATGCTGGACGACTTTGAATTGCGAGACGCTTGGCGCGAGAGGCATGCAGAAGAATATGACTTTACCTTTTTTTCCAATAGACATCAATCTCTTTCAAGGATTGATTTTATACTAATTACAAATGATTTACTTTGTAGGGTGAAGAAGACAAAGATTATGGCGAGAGTTCTTTCAGACCATAATCCAGTCTGGATGGAATTGGGAAGGGTAGCCCAGGCAAGAAGGTCCTGGAGGTTGAATGAAAATTTATTTAGATATGAAAAGTATGTTAATGATTGTAAAAAATTGCTATCGGAATATTTTGTCTTCAATATGAACAAGGGTACATCTTTGGAATATGTATGGGATGCAAGCAAAGCGTATATGAGAGGAGTATTAATGAATATAAATAAAATACATAGATACAAACAAGGGCAAAAACGAAAAGAATTGGAAGAGGAAATTAAAGGGAAAGAGTCAGAATTAACATTGAATCCAGGAGATACAAAGATTAGGGAAACAATTGCTATATTAAAATCTCAGTTTGATATGCTGATCTCTGACCAGGTAGCTACTAGTTTATTATATGCTAAACATAATACTTTCTGCAATGCAAATAAACCCGGTAGGTGGTTGGCTTATCAGATTAGAAAAAAAAGGAAAGCTCAAAATGTATCCAAATTGTGTTACAGAGGGAAGGAAGTGTTTCAACAGGAAGAGATTCAAAAGGTATTTCGGGAATTTTTTACAGAGTTGTATAAAGGGGATAAAATTAAGGACGGAGATATAGACAAATACCTAGATAAAGAGAAAATCCCCCTAGTCAGAGAAGAACATAGGCATAAGCTGAACCAACCTATAACCTCTGGGGAAATTTTGCAGGCAATTAAACAATTAAAGTTAGGGAAAGCACCAGGTACAGATGGTTTAACAGCTGTTTATTATAAATATCTACAGTTAGAAATGGTAGAACCCCTCAGAGAACTATTCAATAAAATTCAATCGGGAGGGAAAGTGCCTCCCTCGTGGAAGACTGCGTTCATATCGTTGATACCCAAAGAAGATCAAGACCTTACCCAACCAAAAAATTACAGACCTATTTCATTACTCAATGTAGATTATAAAATTTTTACTAAAATATTAGCAAATAGGCTAATGGGGGTAACTCAGCAACTGATACATACCGATCAAACTGGTTTTATACAGGGCAGACAGATGAAGGATAACGTTAGATTAATTATCAACGCTTTAGAATACCTGGGAAAGAACAATCAAATCCCGGCCGCATTCATATTTTTGGATGCGGAGAAAGCCTTTGATCGAGTTAATTGGCAATTCCTGCTGAAGACATTGCAAAAAATGCAGATAGGAGATGGCTTTTTACGGTCAATTGGTGCAATATATCAGCAGCAAACAGCCCAGATCATTGTCAATGGAAGTCTGACAGACTCCTTTCAAATTGAAAAAGGTACAAGACAGGGCTGTCCTCTGTCCCCATTATTGTTTATTATAACTTTGGAAATACTGTTGAATAAGATACGGGGCCTGGGCGGTCTAAAAGGGATCAAAATTAGACAGCAAGAATATAGAGTTCGTGCATTTGCGGATGATCTGGTTATAATATTGGAGCAACCGCAGGAAACTAGTAGGGTATTATTGAATACGATCAATCAATATGGTCAAGTCTCGGGATTTAAAATAAATCTAGGAAAAACCAAAATAATAGCTATAAATATGACTATCAAACAGAAGGAAGAACTGGGGGCGACGCTAAGATGTGAGGTAGTTAAAAAAGTTAAATATCTTGGAGTTAATATTTTAATCTCAAATGGGAAATTATACAAGTATAATTATGAACCACTTTGGCATAGTACACAGTTGGAGTTGAAAAGGTGGGAAAAACTGCATTTGTCCTTGCTGGGTAGAATAGCGGCAGTAAAAATGAACATTTTACCAAAATTTTTATTTCTTTTTCAAATGTTACCAATACTTAAAAGAGATGCGAATCTTCTAGAATGGCAGAAGGGTATCAACAAATTTGTGTGGGCAGGAAAGAAGCCGAGGGTAAAGATGAAAATAATGCAAGATGCACGTGAAAGAGGAGGATTGAAATTACCTAACTTAAAATTATACTATGACGCAGTGGCATTATCTGCAATTAGTGATTGGATTCATCTAACTAATGACAGAATTTTGAATATCGAGGGATATGATTTGTTATATGGTTGGCATGCTTACCTGTTATTTAACAAAAAAACGGATAAGAAATTTAAAAATCACATCTTAAGAAATGCTTTATTGCGGGTTTGGAAAAAATATCAACATAAACTAAATGATAAAGTGCCCATGTGGGCAATTCCTAGACATGCAATTGAAAATATGAATGTAGAACAAAAACTCGATAGAACCACCTATAGACAACTTCTTATCTCAGAAAGAGGGGTGATGGAACTAAAATCTTTAGAGGTACTTAAAGAAGAGAAGGTAGTTCAAACGTGGTTTCAGTATGGTCAACTACAAGCTAGGTGGAAAACAGATCAAAAAATTGGCTTTGTAAAAGTTGAGGATAATCTGTTTAAACAAATAAGAGATCAAAGCTCAATGCATATAAAGAGGATATATAATGTATTAGTACAGATGGATTCTGAAACGGAACTGATTAAGGATTGTATGATAAAATGGGCTCAGAATGTCGAGGAACCAATAATGCTTGAAACATGGGAAAGAATCTGGGTAAGAAATGTGAAATTTACACAAGCACAAAACTTGAGAGAAAATTTTTATAAAATGTTTTATAGATGGCACCTAGATCCTAAAAAGCTTGCCTCTATGTATCCAAATGTTCAACCTAAATGTTGGAGATGTGGTTCTTGTGATGCTACATATTTTCATATATGGTGGACATGTCGTAATGTTAAGGCATTTTGGATAAAAATATGGTGGATCCTGCAAAACATCTTCAAAAGAAGGATAAAATTTACCCCCCAGTTGTTTTTACTGGGTATATGCATTGATTTTACAGTAGCAGAGACTAATTTGATCCTCTATTTAATAACGGCAGCAAGACTCTTGGTGGCGCAGTATTGGAAGAAGAAAGATTTACCTATAATTCAAGAATGGACTTTGAAAGTTATGAACTTAGCCGAAATGGCCAAAATCTCAGCATATCTCAAAGAACATTCAAACGAGAGATACAAAAGAGACTGGAAAAAGTGGATTGATTACATAAAAAGTAAATATGGGACTAAAAAACTCCAGATAGCTTATGCTTAGTATCAGTAATAATTTAAATTGTTTTAAATTTGGGTAACAGTAAGAAGCTGAGTTCAATGTAGAGATATTTCAGACTGTGATTGTTCAAAAATTATACCACGTATGGTCTTTGGGAAGTCGGGGGGAGGGAAGGGAGGTGGGGATTTGGGGGGAGGGGGAGGGGGGAAATACAATATGTGTTAAGAAAAATAAATAAATAAAAATTGTAAAAAAAAAAAAAAAAAAAAAAGAAACATGGAGATTTTTTTGGAAAGATGGTTTAATGGTGGAAAGGACCACATGGTTTGAGGTCCTGGGCAATTGGGCACATGGAAGAGAGAGGGGGGAGAGGGAGAGAGACGTATACCCCTTCTTGGGCCCTGCATTGGAGCTTCCTGTTCCTGTGTAAGGGCTGGTATTCTCATTGATTGTCAGAGTCACATGGGGCCATGCAGGGATTGCTTTGTAGGTTGTCTTGAGTCCCAGGCTTGGTTGAATCTTGCTGGGTGATGATGTAATGAAGGGGCTTTGGGCAATTCCTATTATGGCTTAATGGCTTTGTCCTGGTTTGGATCTTGACTGAGGGCTAATCCTATCATGTCCTGAGGGTGAAGGTTTTTTGTCATGTAGATAGGCTGTCCCAGTCTTTCTGGGGCTATCAACACAGGTGGGGGCTGCTTTCCAAGAGCACGCTTCTCCTTTTCTCATCCAGGGAGGTATAACATTCTGCCTGTTTAATATTTCCTAAAATATTTCATTGTTCTGGGAGAGGGGTAGGTGCTAACTTTCTACAGAAGCTTATCGGGGGAGACTAGAACTCACGGTGATTGGTTCAAAATCACCAAGCCAGGTTTAATGCCTAAGGTGGGGCTATAACTCGCAGTCTCCTGGTGATTGGGCCAAAGTCACCTGGAGGGCTTTTGTGCCTAAAGCAAGACTAGAACTCACAATCTCCTGGTGATTGGCTCAAAATCACTAAGCCAGGATTAATGCTTAAAGTGGGACAAGAACTCACAGTGTCCTGGTGATTGGCTCAAAATTACTAAGCCAGGTTTAATGCTTAAAGTGGGACTAGAACTCACAGTCTCCTGGTGATTGGCTCAGAATCACTAAGCCAGGTTTAATGCTTAAGGTGGGACTAGAACTCACAGTCTCCTGGTGATTGGCTCAAAATCACTAAGCCAGGTTTAATGCTTAAAGTGGGACTAAAACTCACAATCTCCTGGTGATTGGCTCAAAATCACTAAGCCAGGTTTAATGCTTAAGGTGGGACTAGAACTCACAGTCTCCTGGTGATTGGCTCAAAATCACTAAGCCAGGTTTAATGCTTAAGGTGGGACTAGAACGCACAATCTCCTGGTGATTGGCTCAAAATCACTAAGCCAGGTTTAATGCCTAAGGTGGGACTAGAACTCACAATCTCCTGGTGATTAGTTCAAAATCACTAAGCCAGGTTTAATGCTTAAGGTGGGGCTAGAACTCACAGTCTCCTGGTGATTGGCTCAAAATCTCTAAGCCAGGTTTAATGCTTAAGGTGGGACTAGAACGCACAATCTCCTGGTGATTGGCTCAAAATCACTAAGCCAGGTTTAATGCCTAAGGTGGGACTAGAACTCACAATCTCCTGGTGATTAGTTCAAAATCACTAAGCCAGGTTTAATGCTTAAAGTGGGACTAGAACTCAGTCTCCTGGTGATTGGGCCAAAGTCACCTGGTGGGATTTTGCGCCTAAAGCAAGACAATCTCACAATCTCCTGATGATTGGTTCAAAATGACCATGCCAGGTTTAATGCCTTAAGGTGGGACTAGAACTCACAGTCTCCTGATGATTGGTCCAAAATCATCCAGCCAGCTTTTGTGACTAAAGCAGGACTAGAACTCACAATTTCCCGGTGATTGGCTTAAAATCACAAAGCTGCCTAAGGCAAGACTAAAACTCACTGTCTCCTGGCGATGGGCCCAAAGTCACCCCTTTCGTGCCTAAGGCAGGACTAGAACTCAGACTCCTGAGTTCCCCAAAATCCCCAGCCCCTTAACCGCTACACCAAACAGACTCCCCAATATATCAAAACAAGCAAAATAAATATTACAATAGTAAATAAAATCTTGCCAAGAAAACTGCGGAGGGTGTGGTATGTGTGGGTGTGGGTGGGTGGGTGGGTGGGATTGTCCATGCAATAGCCAGGTGTCAAAGGCACAATATGCATAAATCGTAGCGAGCCAATTTGCTGTAGGGGTTAAGGCATCGGGCTGGTAGAACACAGGAGACTGGGAGTTCTAGTCCCACTCTAGGCACGATGCCAGTGGAAGGCAAACCACTTCCGAAAATCTTGCCAAGAAAACTGTGGGGATTTGTCCAGGCAGTTACCAGCAGTCAATAGGAACTCAAAGGCCCAATATATATAAAAAGTACACTCGGGCCAATTTCAGAGGAAGCACAGGGGGGAAAAAAAAAAAAGAATATTATGGGCACCTGCCAAAGCCCTTAGTTTATTGGCAGGCACGATGTGTGTGCAGTTTGTTCTTATTACAGTGATAACCCCCTGAAGCAAGTGTGAAAATCGGGCCTCTCAACCTTGCTCACTTTAAGACGCGTGGACGTTAACCCCGCAGATTTCCACCAGCTTGAATTTCCCTGAGAGACACCAAGCCAACTCTCCAGAAAGGTCAAGCGACAATCTGCTCATTTAGGTGGGGGAAAGGAAGAAAAAATGTTTTGAAACTGGGACACTAAAAGCCTGAACTTCCCCTAAAGGATCGATCGGTTTAAACTGATTTTGGAAGCTCCGTAAACTGGGAATTAAAAAGAGGCTCCGAGGGGTTCTCTGAGCTTGCTTGTTTTCTTGCAGGCGTTTCATGACCCAACTAGGTAACATCATCAGGGCTGGAAGAGAGTAGAGTTTGTGGAGAAGAGGAGGAGGGAGCGGAAGAGGAGGAGGGGGGAGGAGGAGGAGGAGGAGGAGGAGGAGGAGGAGGAGGAGGAGGATGGGGTCCTTGGCGTTATCTGAGCTTGCTTGTTTTCTTGCAGACATTTCATTGCCCAACTAGGTAACATCATCAGGGCTGGAAGAGAGTAGAGTTTGTGGAGAAGAGGAGGGGGGGAGGAGGAGGAGGAAGAGGAGGAGGAGGAGGAGGAGGCGGAGGAGGAGGAGGAGGAGGAGGAGGAGGAGGAGGATGGGGTCCTTGGTGTTATCTGAGCTTGCTTGTTTTCTTGCTGACATTTCATTGCCCAACTAGGTAACATCATCAGTGCTAATAAGGAGTGGGGTTTGTTCTCAATTTGTATTCCAGTGCCTTGCCCTATCAGTGTCATCCTGGAAGTACTTTGCTTGGGATGCTTACTATTGGCTTGTTTGGCACTCCCTTGATTGAGGCATGGTTTATTTGATGGTTGGTGTGGTGTTAATCTTGGAATTAATCTATGCTCATCTGGGTGCTGATTGTTGGTGGGAAGGTCTTTTTGTTCTCTTTTTGCCTGGCCTAAAAGGCCTCTAGAATCCTGTTGCTTTTAATCCGAAAAATATCCCTAATTTTTCATGCTTCTCGTTTACTTTTTCCCTTTCTTCCCATTTCTACGAGTTTGAAACTTTCTATTGGGTTTACAGGGTGGTTCAGTGGCTAAAATTCACAACAACCGCCTCGCTTAACAACAGAAATGTTGGGCTTAATTAAAATCGTAAGTCAAAGACTTACTTCTGTTCCTGGTGTCCCAAACCTGTTTTTTTGCTTAATGCAGCGGCTTCCAACTTTTCCAATCTCTGCGGATCGCCGATGATGGTGATGCCAAGATAGGATGGTTTCGCACCCGGTTCTCAATGGGCCACAGCCTGGCACCGAGCCACAGACCAGGGATTGGAGACCCCTGGTTTAATGTATTGTATGTAAGGAAGTGGTGGCTTAATGGATAAGACGCTGAGCTTGTCCATCAGAAAGGTTGGCACTTCAGCGGTTCGAGTCCCTAGCGCCGCATAACGGAGTGAGCTCCCGTTAGTTGTCCCAGCTTCTGCCAACCAAGCAGTTCAAAAAATGCAAGTAGAAGAATAGGGACCACCTTTGGTGGGAAGGGAACAGCCTTCCGTGCGCCTTCTGCATTGAGTCACTCCGGCCACATGACCACGGACAGCACTGGGTCTTCAAGCTTTGAAATGGAGGTGAGCACCATCCCATAGAGCCGGGAACGACTAGCACATATGTGCAAGGGGAACTTTACCTTATTGGGTTTACCAAAGCAAGTATCTTTTCCACGTTAATGGAATTTTGGAGCTCAACTGCGTTTGTACGTTGAGCACTTCCTACATGGTTATCATCTTTCCCTCTTGGACCATTTTCCCGCAGATTTTTTCCTCTCTAACACACCACTAAGATGGGGGCTTACCTGCAATTAGACGGCTGAACAGAGCTCTAAGAAACATTAATTCATCCTAGGTGACATTCTTCCTATTTTAGAGGCTTGCGAAGGCTTTCTCTACCCAAGCCGCGATTGATTCCCTGGGTTTTAGAGCTTGCTTTGAAGTGGTTGTGTGTCTGTGGGCCATCTATCATGTGGATATTTTGTCATTGACGGCTCCTGAACTTAGTCAGCAGAGTTATTAAGTCTGTCTAAGGAGTGTCTTTCCGGGTTCAGTTCCGGAGTATTTATTCCCATACAGTCCTGCAGCAGTCAATGGGAGTCACGCCAGGGTAAAGGGTTTCCTATTATAAAGTCTACAAGAGTTTGAGCTACGCGAACTGTTTTTGTTAAAGACGTACACCTTGTATTGGTTCTGGGAAGTCAGGGGGGGAAGGTTGGGAGGGTTGGGGGCGAGGGGGGGAGGGAGCGGAGTTTACTAAGTTGGAGGAGGGGTGTTGGGGTGTTAAGGTATTATGATTGTACATGTATACTGCTATTTTTTTCTTTTTTATGTATATTGAAATGGAATTATAAATACCATCAACACAAAAGGGAGTTTGCTCCGAAGCTGAAATACACCAAGTGAATTAGAGGAAGAGTGGGAAGCAGAGGAGAGAAGAAAGATAGGAAGAGAGGGATAGGAGAGAGGGGGAAGGGGAAAGATGAGGTGTATAAGGAGGAGTGGTAAGGGGAGAGAGGAGAAGGAGAAAGGAAGGGGAAGTAGAGTAGAAAATGATGGAGGGAAGAAAGGATGTAGAAAGGGGGAGGAGAGAGGGGGAAGAAAGTGTCGGATAAGGTATAAATATGGTGTATGGAGAGCAGAAGAGCCAATAACTGTTTTTTTTTCCCCTTTGGTAGTTGATGGTAAGATGAATTGATGTAATTACTTAATAATACAACTTGATATTGACTATGTAATAGTATACATGTGATTATATGCTATGAAAATGGAAAATAAAAAAAAATTCTATGCGAAAAAAGAGTTTGAGCTACGCATTTCTGCAAAGGGTCTAGGTTACAAGTGCAAATGGAAGAAATGTCCATCTGGGTTCAGTTCCAAGTGGGAAGAAAGACACTAGAAACATGGAGATTTTTTTGGAAAGATGGTTTAATGGTGGATAGGACCACATGGTTTGAGGTCCTGGGCAATTGGGCACATGGAAAAGAGAGGGGGGAGAGGGAGAGAGACGTATACTCCTTCTTGGACCCTGCATTGGAGCTTCCTGTTCCTGTGTAAGGGCCGGTATTCTCATTGATTGTCAGAGTCCCATGGGGCCATGCAGGGGTTGCTTTGTAGGTTGTCTTGAGTCCCAGGCTTGGTTGAATCTTGCTGGGTGATGATGCAAGGCTTTGGGCAATTCCTATTATGGCTTAATGGCTTTGTCCTGGTTTGGCTCTTGACTGAGGGCTAATCCTATCATGTCCTGAGGGTGAAGGTTTTTTGTCGTGTAGATAGGCTGACCCAGTCTTAGGTTGCAGTCCTAGGTTGCAAGTGCAAATGAGTGCTGGAAGAAATATCCATCTGGGTTCAGTTCCAAGTGGAAAGAAAGACACTGGAAACATGGAAACTGAGTCGTGGCCTGCCGGCAGCCTGCAAAACTGGCAGCAGAGTCAGACAGTGAGGAGGTTGGGGAGGAACATGGGCCAGTCCTGGAGTCTGGGGAAGGTTCTGACGAGGGCTCTGCATCGGAGGCAGAGAGAGGACCAGGGCCTTCTGGGAATTATGTGCTGCCTCTGGAACCTCCAGAGTCGGACATCAGCGAGGCAGAGGCACAGGGGGAGCCTGTTCCCAGTGCGCGCATGCGCAGAGCTGCCAGAAGGCAAGAACAGTTAAGACAAAAGGGGCGACTCGGGAATAAGATTTGGAGGTGATTGCCCCCCCCCCATAAGACATAAAGGAGGAGCAAAGGCACATGAGCTTTTGCAGGATTAACTTGGTTCATGCTGGTCAGTTTACCTTCTGAAGCTCCGTTTTGACTCTGTGCTCCGTGTGGCCTTGCCAAGCTAATTGGCAATTAGGTCTTTGGCAGCGTTACAAGGGAGATAAAGGTGGGTGCTTACCAGACTTATCCCGAAGGACTTTGGCTGACTTCTGTCGGACTCTTTACAAACTATTTGTGACTCATTACAGGCTGTGAATGAACATAGTTCACAGCTGTTGAAATAAAAAGTGGGGAGGTTTGGGACTAAGCGTGTGCTTTTTACTGTCTCAGGAAGCCTAGGTCAGAACAGACTGCTTGGAAAGATGGTTTAATGGTGGACAGGATCACGTGGTTTGAGGTCCTGAGCAAAAAAAGGAAGAGATGCTGAGAATGTCTCGGGTTTTATGCCCTCTCTGGGCTTTTGAATTTGAGCTCATGTTCTGATTGGTTGTCAGACTCCCATGGGGCCATAGCTACAAACATTGTAGGTTGTGTTTTGAGTCCCAAGTTTGATGGACTTTTGCTGGGTGATGATGTAATGAAAGGGCTTTGGGATTCCTATAATGGCTCTGCCTGAAGGAGGTAGATCTTTGTTATGTAGAATAGACTGGCCCAGGCCTTAATGGCCCATTGACAAAGGGGGACAAATAGTCTTGCCTTTTTAATATTTCTTAAAACATTTCATTGGTCTAGGAGAGGGATGGGTGCTATCTTCCTACATGGGGATTCCTTGGGAATTTCTCAGCTTTCCCCCTTGATAGTGAATTAAATGAGCCAGCCAGCTCCAGGATTCACCCAATGGGGAATAAGACACCACCTTGCAGCCAAAGTGCTGAAGTTACAATTTCTCTTTGATGCAATTTCTGCTCCTATCCTAGAAAAATGACATCATCGAGCCTTCTTCCTTAAACCAGGGTAGTGAAGTTCTAATTCAAAGCTTGAATCAAAAAGAAATCCAGTCTTTCTATGGCTGACGGAAGAAATATCCATCTGGTTCTGTTCCAAACCGGAGAAAAAATGCTGGAAACATGGGGGCTGGTTGGCAAGATGGTTTAAGGATAAAACAGAACCACATGAATGGATCTGGTGCAGCTGACCACATGGAGTTGAGGGTGGGTGGGTTTTTATACCTTCTTTGAGCTTTGCACTTCAGCTTCCTGTTCCTGTGCTGGAAAGTGTATTCTATTGGTTGTTGTCAGATTCCTATGGCATCATGTAGGGGTTATGCAGGGGTCATAGCTGGCTCTATAGACAAAAGAAATGCAAATCGTAAGTGCTTGTCTGAGCTTTCGGGTTTGGTTGAAGATTGGACTGCTCTGAGTTGATGCAATGGAGCTTGTGTTTTGAAAGGATGTTGGGCAATTCCTATGGTGGCTTAATCATTTTGCCCTGTGTTGAGCGAGGGCTAATCCTACCATTCAGCCTTCGTTCAGACTTTGCTGCAGGGAGTTTCAAGCTATCCTACCTTGAATGGATTTCTGCCTGCAGTATTTGCTTTGCCTAGGAATAGAGCTATCTAGTTTTCGATAAGCTCTTTATCTCTTAAAGTGCTGGCCTCTGCTGTGGGCTAGTAAGGAAAGTGGTGGCTGCTTTCTGCCTCTAAAATAACGTGTTTCTCCATTTCTTTCTTTGGGGAATATAAAATTCTGCCTTTTTAAATATTAAAAAGGCAGCATATTATATTTTCCTATAGGAGAAATGGAGAAACATGTTTTTAGAGGCAGAAAGCAGTCCCCAAAAATTTTTTTAATAGCCCACAGAAGATGCCAGCCAGAGGTGGGATTCAAAAAAAAATTCAACCAATTCTGTGGGTGTGGCTTGGTGGGCATGGCGGGGGAAAGATACGGTAAAATCCCCATTCCCTCCTGATCAGCTGGGACATGGGAGGCAGAGAATAGATGAGGGTGGGGCCAGTCAGAGGTGGTATTTACCGGTTCTCCGAACTACTCAAAATTTCTGCTACTGGTTCTCCAGAACTGGTCACAACCTGCCTTAATACCACCTCGGATGCCAGCACTTGAGGAGATAAAGGGCAGCAAAGTCTGAACAACTATCTAGATGGCTCTATTCATAAGTAAAGCAAATACTGCAGGCGGAAATCCATTCAAGGCAGGATATTTCGAAACTCCTTGCAGCAAAGTTTGACAACTAACGAAAGCAGAATGGTAGGATTAGGACAGAAGCCCCTCGCCCAAGATCCAACACAGGACGAAAGCCATTGGCCACAATAAGAACTGCCCAACACCCTTTCAGAACACAAGCCCCATCGTTGCACAACCCTCCTCCCCCCCCCCAGCAGCATTTCAGGACCTGTATAAAAATTCTGGCACTCATCTAGCTAGTGCAGGTCTTGCTAACCCACGGCTCCAGAGCCGCATGTGGTTCTTTCATCCCTCTGCTGTGGCTCTCTGTCGCTGGTCATCTCCACAATTGATGGGGCTTTCGGTTAGGACGGGCAGAGGAAAAAGGATGCCATGCTAGGAGGAGACTCTATGGTGGGGGAACCGGATTTCCGGTCGGCTCCAGAATTGAGCAGGGGGCTTCTGGTTAGGACTTTTGTGGCTCTTTTGAGTGTTTATTGTTGCCGACTGCTGAGCTAGTGGAACAGAAGTTGCCTTCGGATGTTCTGGAAGCTTCATTATTGGAGGCTTTCAAGAAGAGATTAGACTGCCATCTGTCAGAAATGGTGTAGGGTCTCCTGCTTGAGTGGAGGGTTGGACTAGATGACCTACAAGGTCCCTTCCAACTCTGTTAAATCTGTTTGTGGGTCAGCTGCCCCAGAATCACACCTGCTTCATCAATAAATGGGCCGTCTTTCCAATCGGCCTCCCTGTTATTTTCCGGCGTCTTTCTCCCAACTTGGAACTGAACCCGATGGATTTTCCTTCCAACATAAGGTAATATTCTTCATCCAATTTACCCTCCTTTTTTGGCAAGGCTTCGCCCGTACGGAAGTGAAAATGCCAGCCAGGCCCGGCTCTTTTCTGCCGTCCACGAGCACATATGTGAGACATCCATTCAAGCTTCCAGATGATGCAACTTATATACATTACCCGCAAAAGACCACCCACGTGTACGCACATTGATGGATGACAGGCGTTTGTGGGATCCTGCCCAAATTGGTGACAGCAAAGAAAATGGATTTTTCTCAGCAGGCTGCAACAGAACTTTAGAAAATACTTTTCCTCTGGAAGGGGAGGGGTGGGAATGGAACTTAAAAGAGCTTGTAAGGAAAATACAGACCCAAAAGACAAAATGGTACGTTGTTTGCAAAAGGATGCAGCACTGGGGGAGGGGGGAGGAAGAGGGAGAGAGAGAGGGAAAGAGGAAGAGGAAGAAAGTGGAGGATGTTGAAATCTTTTAGGTAATATTAAAAAGGAAGGATATTATATTTCCCTGGATGAGAAATGGAGAAACATGTTTTTTAAGGCAAGAAGCCTCACTCTTCATAGCCCCCACCCTCCTCAATGGCCCACAGCAGATGTCAGCCCTTAAGAGATAAAGAGATAGCTAGGTCTATTCATAGGCAAATGCCCTCACCCAAGATCCAACAAAGGTGGGATTAGCCCTCAGCCATAATAGGAATTGCCCAAAGCCCTTTGATTACATCATCACCCAGCAAGATTCAACCTGGCCCCATGGGAGTTTGACAACCAATCAGAATACCTACCCTTACACAGGAACAGGAAGCTCCAAGGCAGGGCCCAAGAGGGGGTCTCTCTCTCTCTCTTTCTCCCTCTCTCTTCCACTGTGATTTTTCTTTTGACCAGGAATTGGGAGGGACCTTGGAGGTCTTCTAGTCCAACCCCCTGCTTTGGTATGAAACCCACCACCACAGAGAGAGGAAGAGAGAGAGGAGTAGGAGAGAGAAAAAAGAGAGAGAGATTAAGAGAGAGAGAAAGAGAGAGAGAAAGAGAAACAGAAAAAGAGGAATAGCCCCTTAACACAATAATAGAGTTTTAAGGGACCTTGGAGGTCATCTAGTCCAACCCCCTGCTTAGGCAGGAAACCCTATGATTAAGATAGATGGAAAGAAAGAGAGACAGAGAAAGAGAGAATGGGGGATAGAGAGAGAGAAAGAGAAGGGGAAGGAAGGAAGGAAGGAAGGAAGGAAGGAAGGAAGAAAGAAAGAAAGAAAGAAAGAAAGAAAGAAAGAAAGAAAGAAAGAAAGAAAGAAAGAAGAGAGAGAGATTTAAAAGGAGGGAGGGAGGGAGAGAGAGAGAGAGAGAGTTCGCTTCTCATCTTTTGAAGGGGGGTTATCCCAAAGTGCATAGCTAAATGTCTATGGAGATTCTCAGTCATCCATGTCATGGCTGTCCCTGTTGGAAGAAATATCCATCTGGTTTCAGTTTCAGTTTCAGTTTCAGTTTTCACTTTATTTGTATGCCGCCCTTTTCCCTGGGGGGACTCAGGGCGGCTCACAGTTCAAAGGGGGGGGGAGGACAAACAATTTACAACATAAAAGCACTACATCATTTAAGAACTCAACAGTCATACAATTCGAGTAGGGGTTAGAGTCTTTAACCCCAGGCCAGCCGGGATAGCCAGATTTTAAGTGCGGCGCGGAAGGTCTGGAGGGTGGTGAGGGTCCGGATCTCCACGGGGAGTTTGTTCCAGAGGGTCGGAGCAGCCACCGGGAAGGCTCTCCTCCGGGTAGTTGCCAGTCTACACTAGCTGGCTGATGGAATTCGGAGGAGGCCTAATCTATGCGATCTTATCGGTCTAGTGGAGGTAATTGGCAGTAGGCGGTCTCTCAAGTACCCAGATCCAATACCATGAAGGGCTTTGTAGGTGACAAGTAGCACCTTGAAGCTCACCCAGAGATCAACAGGCAGCCAGTGCAGCTCGCGGAGGATAGGTGTTACGTGGGTGAATCGAGGTGCACCCACGATCGCTCGCGCGGCTGCATTCTGGACCAGCTGAAGTCGCCGAATACTCTTCAAGGGCAGCCCCATGTAGAGCACATTGCAGTACTCCAGCCTAGAGGTCACAAGGGCACAAGTGACTGTTGTGAGGGCCTCCCGGTTCAGGTAGGGAGGCAACTGGTGCACCAGGCGAACCTGGGCAAATGCCCCCCTGGTTACAGCTGACAAATGGTGTTCAAAAGTCAGCTGAGGGTCCAGGAGGACTCCCAAGTTGCGAACCCTATCTGAGGGGCGTATAATTTGACCCCCAAGCCTGAGAGATGGAACACTTGGCCAATTCGTGGGAGGGAAGCACAACAGCCACTCGGTCTTTTCTGGATTGAGCACAAGCTTGTTAACCCCCATCCAGTCTCTAACAGCCTCAAGACCCTGGCCCATCATGTCCATCGCTTCATTGAGTTGGCATGGGGCGGACAGATACAACTGTGTATCGTCCGCATATTAAGAGCCAAGGTGGCGCAGTGGTTAAATGCAGCACTGCAGGCTACTGCTAGATCAGCAGGTCAGCGGTTCAAATCTCACCGGCTCAGGGTTGACTCAGCCTTCCATCCTTCCGAGGTGGGTAAAATGAGGACCCAGATTGTTGGGGGCAATATGCTGACTCTCTGTAAACCGCTTAGAGAGGCCTGAAAGGCCTATGAAGCGGTATATAAGTCTACTGCTATTTATCCCGTGCCGTCGGATGATCTCACCCAGCGGTTTCATGTAGATGTTGAAAAGAAGGGGGGACAGGACCGAACCCTGCGGCACCCCATGTGTTAGGGGCCTAGGGGTCGATCTCTGCCCTCCGACTAACACCGACTGCGACCTGTCCGAGAGGTAAGAGGAGAACCACCGTAAAACAGTGCCTCCCACCCCCACCTCCCGCAGTTGTCGCAGAAGGATACCATGGTCGATGGTATCGAAAGCCGCCGAGAGGTCAAGAAGCACCAGGATGGAGGCATGGCCTCCATCCCTGGTTCTCCAGAGATCATCGGTCAATGCGACCAAAGCGGTTTCTGTGCTGTAGCCAGGTCTGAAGCCGGACTGGAATGGATTGAGATAACTGGCTTCCTCCAAGGATCGCTGGAGCTGAAAGGCCACCACCTTCTCAACAACCTTCCCCACAAAGGGGAGGTTGGAGACTGGACGATAGTTGTTTAAAACGGCTGGATCCAAGGATGGTTTCTTCAGGAGGGGTCTCACCACCGCCGCCTTTAAAGCGGGGGGAAAGACCCCCTCCCGAAGGGAGGCGGTAACAACCGCCTGGATCCAGCCTCGTGTCACCTCTCTGCTGTTTACAACCAGCCAGGAGGGGCACGGATCCAGCACACATGTGGAGGCGCCAACAGCTCTCATGGCCTTGTCCACGTCCTCAGGGGTAACAGCTTGAAAATCAATCCAGCGATGGCTTACCAGATTATCCCTTAGTGCCTCGGCTGGTTCTGCAGAATTGGAGTCCAGGTCCGCCCGGAGCCGAGCAACCTTGTCCACGAGGAATTGGACGTAATCCTCAGCCCTGCCCTGCAGTGGATCGCCCGTGTCCCTCCTATTTAGGAGGGAACGGGTTATCCTAAACAGGGCGGCTGGGCGTGACTCAGCGGACGCAATCAGAGAGGCAATATGTGATCTCTTAGACGTCCTGATTGCTCGAATGTATTCTCTGATGCAGGTTGTTAAAAGTGTTTGGTTCAATTCGGATTTACTGGACCTCCAATTGTGCTCTAGGCGTCTCTTCTGGCGCTTCATCTCCCGGAGGTCCTCAGTGAACCAAGGAGCCCCCCGGGATCCACTGCCTCGGAGCGGCCGTAGAGGAGCAATGGTTCAGTTCCAAGGCAGGAGAAAGACACTGGAAACATGGTGGCTGATTGGAAAGAGGGTTTATTGATGAACAGGAGCACATGGATAGTTCTGGAGCAACTGACCACATGAAGTTGAGAGTGGGTGGTTTTCATACCTTCTCTTGGCCTTTGAACTTGAGCTTCCTGTTCCTGCGCAAGAACATGTATTCTATTGCCTGTTGTCAGATTCCCGTGGGGTCAAGTTTGTCTGAGCCACGTTTGGTTAAAGTTTGCTGGGTGATGCAATGAAAGGCAATTGCTGTTGTGGCTAAATGGCTTTGCCCTGCCTTTGTTCAGAGCCAGTAATGGATTACCAACCCTGCGTTTTTAAAGCTGCCCCAGCTCAGAATCTGCTTGTGGGGAGAGGGAAAAGCAGGGAATTGCGGCTCTGAGTTTCTGTCTCCCTTAGGATTTTTATTTCTCTTTTAGGGGAAATATTTCATCCTGCCTTTTTAACATTTTCTAAAATATTTCATTCTTCTAGGAGAGAAGAATGCCTCATCTTGCCTCACCCCAAAGGTACTTTTTTGAAGAGGCAACTGGACTTTCTATTTTTTCTTTGAAGAGGTTCCGCTTCTCATCCAAGAAGCTTCTTCAGCTCAGAGTTTTGGGACTAAGTGCAAAACCTTACTTTGGTTTTGGTGGTGGGACATAAAACTGGTTCTTCTTACAAGTTAAAGAATCTATGATAGCTTGGGGGAAAAATTTTGGACGTAGGGTTGACTTAGAGATTTGGCAGAAATTGTGGTCCCAAAATTATAAAATGACAATGTCAACAGCATATAAAGAAAATTTGTATAAGATGTTTTACAGGTGGCACCTATCCCCGACAAGAATAGCAAGAATGTTCAAGAATAAATCGGAAAAGTGTTGGAAATGCCATCAGATACCGGGTTTATATTATCATATGTGGTGGACTTGTATAGAAGCTAAAAGATATTGGAGTAAAATCCACACTTGATTGGAACAGATGATACAAAAAAAATATAGACTTTAAACCAGAAATCTTTTTGTTGGGAATTATACCGGAAACATACAATAGAGAATTGAAATATTTGATTGTAAATGTATTAACGGCAGTTAGAATTGTATTTGCTTAAAATTGGAAAAATGAGAAAATACCAACGCAGGAGGAAGTTATCTATAAAATAATGGAATGTGCTGAAATGCGTAAATTGACATTTGACATTACAGAACAAGAAGATAAACAATTTTATAAGACATGGGACTTATTTTATCAATGGTTAGATAAAAAAACATGGAAATGAAAGATACTAGAGAATGTTATCAATACAAGAATAATAGAATGATATTGAATATAAAGATGTTGTTGTTGTTGTTGTTGTTGTTGTTGTGTGGCTAATCTTTGGTGAGATTCACAGCCTTTGGGGCTGGTTGGTAGTTCAACAGCTCGAGTCCTAACCAAGGACCTAGGAACTGTTAAGGTAACGTTGGAGGATATAAGCTGTTCCAAGTAGGGTGATTTTTTGTAGAATCAAAATGTTCAAGTCTGATAAATTTAAAATTTCCAAATAGCTAAGTAGCCCTTTGGGTATTGCTCCAAGGCTCCAATTACAATCGGGACAACACACGATTTCTTTTTTCTACAGTCGCTCAACTTCAATTTGCAAGTCCCGGTACTTTGTGATTTTTTCTTGCTGTTTATCTTCAATCCATGCATCTCTAGGTATTGCAATGTCAATGAACCATACTTTTTTCTTTTCAACTATTATTATGTCAGCTGTTGTTGTTGTTATTATTATTGTTGTTGTACAATTGTATCACAGCGGCCAGTTGTTTCGCCGGATTTGGCATTGGTTACTAGTCGGGCCCCACCCAGGGGCCTAGGACGTCGTAACGTATTTTCTTAATATGCGTGCAGATCCAAGCAGTGCGGCTTTTTGCATTTGACTGATGGTGATTTTGTCAATTTTTAACTGTTTTAAATGTAATTCCAGTGCTTTTGGAATAGCACCCAGTGTGCCAATTACCACTGGAATTACCACTGCTGGTTTGTGCCATAGTCGTTGAATTTCGATTTTTAAGTCCTGGTATCTTGCGATTTTTTCATGTTTCTTCTCGGCGACCCTGCTATCACCTGGTATTGCGATGTCTATGATTGTGACCTTATTTTTCTCAACCAGTGTGATGTCTGGTGTATTATGCGCCAGTATTTTGTCGGTTTGTATACGGAAATCCCACAAGATCTTGACCATCTGATTTTCGGTGACTTTTTCAGGCTGATGTTATAATTATTATTATTATTATTATTATTATTATTATTATTATTATTATTATTAAAGAGATTGAAGATGATGTAATGAATTATTACAATATAAATGATCCCAATATTAAATATAGCTTGTTGAAAATGAAGGAATAGTGATAGTCAAACAAATAACGTACAATGATAATAATATATATAAACATTTTGGATTTGATAACAAGTGCTTTTATATAAATTGCAAGTAATGACTATGGAAAGGATGCACAATCAACACACTGTATGTAATGAAAGATGGTTTATGGTTTGTGTCTTGTTTGTTTATGTCTGTTTAAAAAAAATTACAAAAAAACCCTGGTTCTTCTTGCTGCTAATCCAACACATTCAGTAGAGAGATGAAATCAACTTACCTTCTCTACCTGTTTGCAAATGTGAGCATGCTCATGTGCCAGAGCATCAAAAACAGGACATGATGACATCTGGGCCACCACGGCTACCGGTTCACCCAGACCAGATAGAACCAGCTGAATAGCACCACTGCTTCAGCACCCTAGCACAAGGGGTGGTTTTCACTTACCTTCGCTACCAGTTCGCAAATGTGCATGCACGCACCCTGTCCACGCATGCACCCAGCCTTCTATACGTGCGTTCAAAAAACATCCCTAAATAGGACAACATAGAGCCAAGGCAGGTGGGCTGGCTAACCTGTGATTTCCGCTACCAGTTCGGGCAAACTAGTCTGAACCGGCTGAATCCCACCTCTGCGTAACACACCGGCTTATGATGTCCATTGCTGGAAGAAAATATATCCATCCATCACTGTCTTTCTCAAGCGTAACAAATTTAAGATGGGTGGACTTCAACTCCCAGAATTCCCCAGCCAGAAAATCAGGGATGAAATCCTCCCGGTTCAGCCTGGTTCAGCTGAACCGGTAGGGACGATGGTCTGTAAACCAGTAGTAAAAAAAAAAAAAAGCTTCCAAGGATCAGATGGCTCAGCTGTGAGCCACGCAATCCACACGTATTTAAAGTATTTTCTCCCTGCCTACTCGCCCGAACTGGCAGGAAAAAAATGCTTTAAAAAGTGAAAAACAGTTGGCCACGCCCACCCCAGTCACATGACCCACCACCACCACCAAGCCACACCCACAGAACCAGTTGGCGGGGGGGAATTAGATTTCACCACTGCAGAAAATCCATGTTAAGCCAATCCCCATCAGGTAATCATGGGATGGAAAGCCATTGGGATATTCCAGTGAATGAGATGCTACTTTTCTACCTTTATAAAGATCTAAAACTTTCTTGACTTCTATTAAAACACCTACCTTATTTTTCAGAATATAAGACACAACATTTTCCCGCAAAAAAAGAGGGTGAAAATCTGGGTGCGTCTTATCCACTGAATACAGCATTTTTTGCCTCCCAAAACCCTGCCCCCTTCACCAAAATGGCCATGCAGAGCCTTTAGGAAGCTTTCAGAGACTCCTGGGGGCTGGGGAGGGCAGAAATGAGTGAAAAATGGGCTGGTTTTTTGCCCCTTTTGGGGGGGCACTCCCCAGGAGCACTCTGCAAGTCCCCTAAAGGGTATTCATGCCTTTTTTGGGAGGAAAATGGACCCGTTTTCATGAAAAACGGACCATTTTGGGAAGGTCTGCAAAGTGCAAAAACTTTTTTTAAAATTTGCCTCTTCAAAACCTTGCTGTGTCTTATCTTATACTCCGAAAAATATGGTAATAATTTTTCTTGTGAGAGGGAGGAAATAAAAAAAAAGGATAGGGTTAGTCCACAACTTACAACAGTTTGTTCAGTGACCGTCCAAAGTTACAACACTGAAAAAAAAGACCTATGGCCATTTTTCACACTTACGACCGTTGCAGCCTCTCCATGGTCACGCGATCAAAATTCAGAAGCTTGGCAACTGACGGTGATGGTTGCAGAGTCCCGGGGTCATGTGATCACATTTTGTGACCTTCTGACAAGCAAAGTTAATGGGAAAGCCAGGTTCACTTACCATCCGTGTGACCAACTGCAGTGATTCACTTAACAACTGGGGAAAGAAAGGTCGCAAAATGGGGTAAAACTCACTTTACAAATGCCTCACTTACCAATTGAGATTTTGGGCAAATCAGGCGTGCACTGAACTGGCAGTAAGGTCTCCCTGAGAGAGGGGGACAGGGAGAGAGAGAAAGAGGGAGGGAAAGAAGGAAAGAGAGAGGGGAGGAGAAAGAGAGAGAGGGAGAGGGAGAAAGAGAGAGACGGCGAGAGAGAATAAGAGAGAGGGGAGAGAGAGAGAAGGGAAAGGGGGAGGGGGAGGAGTGAGAGAGAGAGGGAGAGGGACGGAGAAAGGGGGGAGGAGAGAGGAAGGGAGAGAAGGAGAGAGGGGAGAGAGAAAAGGGAAAAAGGAAGGAGAAAGAGAGAGGGATGGAGAAAGGGGGGAGAGAGGAAGGGAGAGGAGAGAGAGGGGGGAGAGAAAAGGGAAAAAGGAAGGAGAAAGAGAGAGGGACGAAGAAAGGGGGAGGAGAGAGGAAGGGAGAGAAGGAGAGAGAGGGGAGAGAGAGAAGGGAAAAGGGAGGGAGAGGAGAGAGAGGGGGGGAGAGGGATGGAGAAAGGGGGAGGAGAGAGGAAGGGAGAGATGGAGAGAGAGGAGAGAAAGAAGAGAAAGAGGAAGGGAGAGGGGGAGGAGAGAGGGAGGGGGAGGAGAGAGATGGGAGAGAGAAAAAGGAAAGGGGCAAATCAGGCGAGCACTGAACTGGCAGTAAGGTCTCCCTGAGAGAGGGGGATAGAGAGAGAGAGAAAGAGGGAGGGAGAGAAGGAAAGAGAGAGGGGAGGAGAAAGAGAGAGGGAGAGGGACGGAGAAAGGGGGAGGAGAGAGGGAGGGAGAGAAGGAGAGAGAAAGGGGAAATAGGGAGGGGAGGAGAGGGGGAGGGGGAGAAGGAGAGAGGGGGAGAGAGAAAAAGGAAAGGGGAGGGGGAGGAGAAAGAGAGAGGGAGAGGGATGGAGAA
>NC_045543.1:142360977-142443605 GCF_009769535.1 Thamnophis elegans | reverse complement strand
ATAGAAGCCAGGGCTCATAGTAAATGCTACTCCAGAGTTCTTTAGATGTTCTTGCATCATTACAATAATACAATAGCAGAGTTGGAAGGGACCTTGGAGGTCTTCTAGTCCAACCCCCCTGCCTAGGCAAGAAACCCTATACCGTTTCAGACAAATGGCTATACAATATCTTCTTAAAGACTTCCAGTGTTGGGGCATTCACAACTTCTGGAGGCAACTTCTGTTCCACTGATTAATTGTTCTAACTGTCAGGAAATTTCTCCTCAGTTCTAAGTTGCTTCTCTCCTTGATTAGTTTCCACCCATTGCTTCTTGTTCTGCCCTCAGGTGCCTTGGAGAATAGCTTGACTCCCTCTTCTTTGTGGCAGCCCCTGAGATATCGGAAGACTGCTATCATGTCTCCCCTGGTCCTTCTTTTCATTAAACTAGACATACCCAGTTCCTGCAACCATTCTTCATATGTTTTAGTCTCCGGTCCCCTAATCCTCTTTGTTGCTCTTCTCTGCTTCTCTCCTTGATTAGTTTCCACCCATTGCTTCTTGTTCTACCCTCAGGTGCTTTGGAGAATAGCTTGACTCCTTCTTCTTTGTGGTAACCCCTGAGATATTGGAAGACTGCTATCATGTCTCTCCTAGTCCTTCTTTTCATCAAACTAGACATACCCAGTTCCTGCAACCATTCTTCATGTGTTTTAGTCTCCAGTCCCCTAATCACCTTTGTTGCTCTTCTCTGCACTCTTTCTAGAGTCTCCACATCTTTTCTACATCGTGGCGACCAAAACTGGATGCTGTATTACAAGTGTGGCAGAGGTGGGTTCCTACCAGTTCGCACCTATTCGGTAGAACCGGTTCGTCAAATCTACCGAACCGGTTAGTCATTATTATTTTTTTTAGTCATTTTATTAGCATTTATAGGCCGCCCTTTTCCCTGAGGGGACTCAGGGCGGCTTACAATGATAGGGGAGGGGAGTGCAGGACAAAACACAAAAAGAAAATGTGAATAAAAATAATTAGCGGTAAAAACCCAACATTCATTCAACATTCGGGAGGGGCGAGAGTAAAGTCTTATCCCCAGGCCTGACGGGATAGCCAGATCTTGAGGGCTGTGCGGAAGGCCTGGACGGTGGTGAGGGTGCGGATCTCCACGGGGAGATTGTTCCATAGCGTCGGGGCTGCAACTGAGAAGGCTCTCCTCCGCGTAGTCGCCAGTTGGCACTGACTGGCAGATGGAATTCGGTTAGAAGAGGTTCCACCAGTGGACTCGGAAAGCAGGCCACACCTACAGAAGAGGATCCAACATTTTTTGAAACCCACCACTGGTCCTTGGATAGGATTATTCTACACTATCATGCTCATATCTATAAAACTCAGTGCCTCTGTGAAAGGTAAGGATGACTACTGCGTTTGTGGTGCAATCAGAACATTGCGTGTGTTGAAGTTGTTTTAACGCAAACCAAAGATGCCTTTTAAAAACCAAGTTGACATCCTATTCTTATGCATGCCAGTGCTGTGTGTGAGGGAATTTAAGGTGGTTCTGACAAGTGTCGTCGGCATCTTCATATCCGGTCACATGGGCGGCAAGCCACTCCCATCCGGTCACATGGGCGGCAAGCCACTCCCACAAAGGAGGCCACACCCACAGAGTAGGTTCGAACAATTTTTGAAACCCACCACTGAAATGTGGCCTTACATTCTGAGGACAGATATTCCATGCTGTCAAGGAAAACCCAAACTTACTTCCAGATGGATGACTCTTGCACAGTGCCAAAAGATGTTTTGAAGCTGTTCTATCCTACTCAACTGAGACTTTGTGGTTTTTTTTAAAAAGAGAGGGTTGAAATAAGCAGAAGGCGATGAAAGAAACGGCAGGGAAAGTTGGGAAAGTAAGACATTGAAGACAACATCTGGACTAGACATTATCTCATTCTGCATTTTCAAGCCAATGTACAAACCAAGCATATTTATCACAAGATTTTTTTAAAAAAATCTGTCGAAAAAAATATACTGGGGGGTGGGGATTAGAAAAATGCATATATTCATTTTTAAAGAAAAACACTAGGGAATTTTGTTGGCAAAAAAAAGATCTATGAACATTGCAGCAAAGATTCATTTTTTTAAAAAATGGCATACCGACCTACATCTATATTTCCTGCAAACAGGTTTTTGAAAAAAGAAAAAACCCAACCTATTTTGACCTATTTGCAAAACTGAGCCTTTGAGGAAAAGGAGATACTCCCAAATTAACTATTAATGTCTTGGTCATAGGTGAAGTTAAAAAAAAAACCTGCTGTGTTGTGCACTTCGGGTTTACAACTCGTGCATCTTGCAGAAGAAAAAAGAAGAAAAAGGAAAAAGAAGAAAAAGAAAGAAAGAACGGATAGTGGAAGGGAAGGAAGGAAGGAAGAGATAGAAGGGAGGGAAAGAAAGAAAGAAAGAAAGAATAAAAGAAAGAAAGAAAGAAGAAAGAAAGGAGGGAGAGAAAAAGAAAGAGAGAGAGAAAGGAAGGAAGGGAAGAGAGAGGGAAGGCAGGGAGAGTGAGGGAGGAGGAGAAAGAAAGAAAGAACAAGAAAGGAGGGAAAGAAAGAGAGAGAGAGAAAAAGAAAGATGGAGGGAGGGAGAGAAAATACATACATACATACAAACATACAAACAAACAAACATACAATAATAAATTAATAAATAAATAGAAAAGGAAAGGAAGAAAGAAAGAGGGAGGGAAAGAAAATAAATAAATAAATAAATAAATACATACATACATACATACATACATACATACATACATACATACATACATACCATAATAAATAAATTAATTAATTAATAGGGAAAGAAAGAAAGAAAGAAAGAAAGAAAGAAAGAAGGGAGGGAGGGAGGGAAGGAGGAAGGGAAGGAAGGAAAGAAGGAAGGAAGAGAGAGAAAGAAGGAAAGAAAGAAAGAAGGGAGGAGGGAGGGAAGGAAGGAAGGAGGGAAAGAAAGAAAGAAAGAAGGAAGGAAGGAAGGAAAGAAAGAAAGAAAGAAAGAAAGAAAGAAAGAAAGAAAGAAAGAAAGAAAGAGGCAGATTGTCCACAGGTTCCTTTAGAGAAGAATTTTGTTTCACAATGACTCTTCCTGGAAGGAAGGAAGGAAGGAAGGAAGGAAGGAAGGAAGGAAGGAAGGAAGGAAGGAAAATAAGAAAGAAAGAAAGAAAGAAAGAAAGAAAGAAAGAAAGAAAGAAAGAAAGAAAGAGGCAGATTGTCCACAGGTTTCTTTAGAGAAGAATTTTGTTTCACAATGACTCTTCCACAAAGGAAGGAAGGAAGGAAAGAAGGAAGGAAGGAAGGAAGGAAAGAAAGAAAGAAAGAAAGAAAGAAAGACAAAGAAAGAAAGAAAGAAAGAAAGAAAGAAAGAAAGAAAGAAAGAAAGAAAGAGGCAGATTGTCCACAGGTTCCTTTAGAGAAAGATTTTGTTTCACAATGACTCTTCCAGGAAGGAAGGAAGGAAGGAAGGAAAGAAAGAAAGAGGCAGATTGTCCACAGGTTCCTTTAGAGAAAAATTTTGTTTCACAATGACTCTTCCCGGAAGGAAGGAAGGAAGGAAGGAAGGAAGGAAGGAAGGAAGGAAGGAAGGAAGGAAGGAAGGAAGGAAGGAAGAGAGAGAGAGAGAGAGAGAAGGATTTTGTTTCACAATGACTCTTCCCCAAACTCAGACCAAATGTTTCCCAGCCCTGGAAAGGCTCAGCCTAAAATTGCAGGCATCGCAAAGCAAGCATTTTATTACCAACGTTCTTTTCAATCTCCGCATTTCATGTCGATGCCTCTTAGATTTTTTTCCCCCTTATTCCCATGCTGCCCCCTTCCCTCCCCCTCCCCCCTCCCCCCACCCCCATTTTAATAGAGAAATCACTTTAAGCAGGGGAGAAATCGCAGTGGGGCCATTTGTTTGCTTGCCACATGTATATTAGCTATAAAGTAGCCAAAAACATATTACATTTTTTTTATTTAAAAAAAAAGGACTTCAGAGAAATGTAACGCCAGTGATTATGCCTGAAGGGGTTTTAAGATGATGAGACACTGAGCCAATTAACTTTATTTGCCGTACAGAAAATTGGTTGAATCATGTTCAGGTTTGCAATATTTGCATTTCAAGACCTTGAAACAGCTGGGTATGGTTGGAAATGGGTTTTGCAAAACACACACACACACACACAAAACACGCACAAAGTAGAATTGTCAGTGGGAAGATATATTCTTCCTAATCTGCTTTCTCTCTTTACCAGAGAAGACACTTTTTAATCATTATTTTTATTATTTTGTTTTTGTTTTGTTGGAAGAAATGTCCTTCTGGGTTCATTTCCAACTGGGTAAAAAGACCCTAGAAACATGGAGGCTGCTTGGAAAGATGGCTTAACGGTGGACAGGACCACAGGGCAAAAAGGAAGGAAGGAAGGAAGGAAGGAAGGAAGGAAGGAAGGAAGGAAGGAAGGAAGGAAGGAAGGAAGGAAGGGTTGGAAGAAATATCCTTCTGGGTTCATTTCCAACTGGGGAAAAAGACCCTGGAAACATGGAGGCTGCTTGGAAAAATGGCTTAATGGTGGACAGGACCACATGACTTGAGCTCCTGAACAGAAAAGGGGGATCCCATGCTTCCAGATGTTGGGTGAAGAAGAAAAAAGAGACTGAGATGCTGAAAGTCCCTGGTTTTATTTATTTATTTATTTATTTATTTATTTATTCATTCATTCATTCATTCATTCATTCATTCATTCATTCATTCATTCATTAAATCGATTTATAGGCCCCCCCAATCCTGGACGGCTTACATCGAAAAAAGAAGAATAATTTTAAAAAATGACAATAAAAACATGTTAAAAACAACACACATACATTCGTTACGATCGGGGCTGGACCTCAACAATGAGGTCAACAGCCCCGGGCCTGCCGGAATAGCCAGGTTTTCACAGCTTTTCTGAAGGCCATGAGAATGGGCGAGGTCCGGATTTCTGGGGGTAGCTCGTTCCAAAGGGTCGGAGCAGCCACAGAGAAGGCTCTCCTCCGGGGAGCCGCCAGCCGGCATTGTCTGGCTGACGGCATCTGAAGGAGGCCCACCCTGTGGGATCTCACCGGCCGTTGGGAGGAATGTGGCAGTAGGCGGTCTCGGAGCTATGCTGGTCCTAAGCCATGTAGGGCTTTAAAGGTAATAACCAACACCTTGAATTGTGTCTGGAGACCAATAGGTAGCCAGTGCAGCTCGCGGAGGATCGGTGTGACGTGGGCGTACCTAGGTACACCCAATATCGCTCGCGCGGCTACATTCTGGACTAGTTGCAGACTCCGAACACTTTTCAAGGGTAGCCCCATGTAGAGCCCCAGGTATGACCTCTCTGGCCTTTGATCTTGAGCTTGTATTCTGATTGGTTGTCAGACTCCCATGGGGCCATGCAGGGGCAACTCTCTAGGCTGTGAGTCCAGGTTTGGTTGAGCATTGCTTCTTCCCAGGTGGCCTGTGGTGAGATGGGTAAAGGGCTAATACTATCATGCCTTAATCCCATCATCCTGGATCTGAAGAGGGGGGTCTTTGTTATGTAGAATAGACCAGCTCAGGCCTTTTAATGGCCCATTGACAAATGTGGGGGCCATTAAGAGTGAGTCTGTTTCCTGCCTAAAAACATGTTTCTACATTTCTTATCCAGGGAAATATAATATTCTGCCTTTTCAATATTTCTCAGGATATTTCATTTTTCTAGGAGAGGGGTGGGTTTTAACTTCCTACAGTTTTTAAGCTGGGGAGGGGAAATTGAGCGTATCCAGTCAGGGAAGGGGAAAAAAATTGAAATTAATAGAAGGAATAAAATTTGTTGGAATTTGTCTGTAGGGATCACACATGTCTGGGATGAAAGACACACAGGAAGGAACCTTCCGTTTTTGCCTTTTGGCATTTCTTCTTCCATAAATAAGCATTAGAGAGATGGTTTTTTTTTTCCAGATTTGTCCACTTGAAGATTTGTGGACTTCAACTCCCAGGACGATGGCTGGGTGGGGACTTCTGGGAATTGAAATCCACACACCTTAAACCAGTTAAGTTTGTTGGAAGAAATGTCCTTCTGGATTCGGGTTCAGGGGTGGGTTTCAGCCGGTACGGACTGGTACGGGTGTACCAGTTGGTGAAATTTAGCATGCCCTAGCATATCCATTCGTCCGGAGACCCCGACAAGCCCATGTGGCATGCGCTGCCCTCTTCTCTTTCATAGCCGCCTCGTTTCCAATGAAGGTGGTGGGGAATCCATGCAAAGGGAGGAAATCGCATGGATTCCCCACCCCGTTATTTGGAAATGAGGCGGCTGTCAGAGGAGAGAGCAGCGCGCACCCGTGGGCTTGTCCAATGAATCCTCACCTCCTGTTCCTTCTTCTGCTGTTTGAAGAAGCCACGCAGGGCACACTCAAATTGGGGGGAGAAATCCATGTTTTTCCTCCTCTGCATGGATTCCCCCCCCCCAATTGGAAATGAGGCGGGTGTCAAAGATAAGGGAGCGCGCCCCGTGTGGCTTCTCCAAACAGCAGAAGAAGGAACAGTAGGGGCATTCCATGCAGGCCTTTTCCAACAGTCAAACTCTCCTCCTTTTGTCATGAGAGAAATTTTGGGGTAATGGTTAAGGCATCAGATTAGGAACTAGTCCCGCCTTAGGTATGAAAGCCAGCTGGGTGATTTTGGGCCAATCCCCAGGTGACAATGAGTTCTAGTCCCGCCTTAGATATGAAAGCCAGCTGGGTGATCTTGAGCCAATCACCAGGAGACTGTGAGTTCTAGTCCTGCCTTAGATATGAAAGCCAGCTGGATAACCTTGAGCCAATCCCCAGGAGATTGTGAGTTCTAGTCCTGCCTTAGATATGAAAGCCAGCTGGGTGACCCTGGGCCAATCCCCAGGAGACAGTGAGTTCTAGTCCTGCCTTAGATATGAAAGCCAGCTGAGTAACCTTGGGCCAATCACAAAGAGACAGTGAGTTCTAGTCCTGCCTTAGATATGAAAGCCAGCTGGATAACCTTGGGCCAATCACCAGGAGACTGTGAGTTCTAGTCCTGCCTTAGGTATGAAAGCCAGCTGGGTAACCTTGGGCCAATCACCAGGGGACAGTGAGTTCTAGTCCTGCCTTAGATATGAAAGGCAGCTGTGTGATCTTGAGCCAATTATCAGGAGATTATGAGTTCTAGTCCCTGCTTAGGCATAAAAGCCAATTGGGTGACTTTGGAATTTTGATTCTGGAACGTAAGCGTGATTCAAGACATATCATTTTTCTGCCACTAAAAGCATGTTGTCTTCCCTACGACACAACTATGAAGGGATCCCCAAAGCCCACAAACAGTGCAGCATCGGGAACAATATAGAGCGTTTTGTACACATTCGCAAGACCGGCAACCTCCTGAAGTTGATGAGTTTGTTGGTTGGTTCATTGGTTCATTCATTCATTCATTC
The DNA here is from genome assembly GCF_009769535.1 of Thamnophis elegans. Classification (NCBI taxonomy): domain Eukaryota; kingdom Metazoa; phylum Chordata; class Lepidosauria; order Squamata; family Natricidae; genus Thamnophis; species Thamnophis elegans. Next base: position 142,436,160 of record NC_045543.1, on the reverse strand, counting down.
ATTCATTCACTTTATGGAGATTCTCGGTCATCCAGGTCATGGTTGACCCAAAGGTGCTTTTTTCAAGAGGCAACTGGGCTTCCTTGTTTTTCTTGAAGATGTTTCACTTCTCATCCAAGAAAGTGAAACATCTTCAAGAAAAACAAGGAAGTCGAGTTGCCTCTTGAAAGAAAAAAAGCACCTTTGGGACATTCATTCATTTGATGTAACAGTTAAGTCCCTTCCTAAATCATGAACCCCCAATTTATCTGTCAGTTGCTTCATATGATATTCCACCTAATGGGAGCACGAAGAGCTTTCTCTTCTGTTCCCTGTGGAACATCATCCCTGTGGAAATACAACTGGCCCAGTGGTGGGATTCAAATAATTTAACAACCGGTTCTCTGCCCTAATGACCAGTTGGGTAGGCATGGCTTGGTGGTCATGTGACTAGGTGAGTGTGACCAACTCAACGTCACTCACGTCAATGGGCACTTCGCATTAACTGTTACAATGTAATAAGGGTTAACCGGAGAGGCAGTTTCTGAAAGCAGGGCAATAAAGATTAGGCTAGAAACACCACCAGAATTTATCCTTCCTGCCTTCCTTTACAGAGATTAGCCCTGTAAAATGGAAAAAAACAAAAGGAGATTTCTTCCATCAACCAGTTCTCCAAACTGCTTAGAAAATTCCCGAATAGGTGCAAACTGGCTGAATCCCACCACTGAAATGGCCCCATCTTGACACACTTTGGAAAGGCCTTGAAAACATGCTTGTTCAACAGGCTCAAGGCAAGAGACCTTATACCTGTGACAATATAATACAATACAATACAATACAATACAATACAATACAATACAGTTGGAAGGGACCTTGGAGGTCTTCTAGTCCAACCCCCTGCCTAGGCAGGAAAACCTATACCGTTTTATGGTGAACCAATGGCGGGCACAGGTGGCACATGGAGCCATATTTGCCTGCATGGCAGCCCTTGGAAGTCCTCAGTTCCGGCGTGCATGCATGCACTGGCCAGTTCATTTTTGCCTTCTGGAGGACTGGGGGAGGCCATTTTCGTCCTCCCAAGGCTTCACGAAAGCCTCCAGAGCCTAGAGAGGGTGAAAAACAGGCCTCTCCAACTTCCAGTTGGTCTGTTGGGCCTGTTTTTCCCCCACCTCAGGTTCCGGATGCTTCCTTGAGGCCTAGGGAGGGAGAAAATGGCCTCCACCGGCCCCCCCAGAGGCCTCCAGAGGGCCAGGGGGAGGCCATTTTTGCCTTCCAAGACTTCAGGAAGGCCTCCGGAGCCTGGAGAGGGTGGAAATTCCCCCCCCCCCGCATGGCAGTTGCTCACGCATGCACAGTAGGACAGCCTCTCGCGCATGCACAGGTGGGTGGTCACACAGGCGATAGCGCAAGTATGCACAGTTTTAGCACACCTTTAGAAAAAGATTAGCCATCACTGCCTTATACCATTCAGACCAAATGGCTGTCCAATCTCTTCTTAAGCGCCTCCAATGAGGGAGTACCCACAACTTCTGGAGGCAACTTGTTCCACTGATTGATTGTTCTCACTGTCAAAAAAAGTTCTCCTTAGTTCTAGGTTGGAGCACCATCATCATCCTCACCAGGCTGACCATCACCGACTTAGGTCTTTGGAAGGCCTAAAAATCAAACTTTTTAAGGGCCACTCTGCACCTCAAAGACCATTTTTGCTTTAAAATATTTTGGGGCTTACTTTACTGCTGGACTCACCCGGGAATTAGAGCTCTCCTCATTTACCTCTGCAGTTTCCTTTTCAACAACTTGATATAACACACTAGCTGGATACTCGGGCTTCATGACGAAACCGTGTGATCGGGCTATGCAGGAGAAATTGGCTCAGTGGTGGTTGGTGATTGAAATGCATAAGGGAATATCGCTCCCGTCGCCTTGAGTCCGGAAGCAGTTCCATAGGTGGAAGGTTATGGTGAGGTACCGACGTTTAGTACTGTAAGGAGCCCCAGACTGCTCTTGAGTGAAGGAGTAGAACGTCTGCCAGTTTGAACTGAGGTAATGAACTGAGGCAACTGGCAGTTGGAACAGAATTCTTTTCAGGTGGGGAGGGGGAGTAGAATGTCTACCTCCTTATCATCAGAGAGTGTTAATTACTGTATAAGAAATACTAATGATCTGATGGTCATTTCGAAAAATCCTTTCTTAGCAAGCATCTAGAAACCAAGAGGAACATCTGTGCCAAATTTCAACTTTTTAGGCTTTATGGTTCTGGATATTTCATGATGAGTGAGTGGTATTTGCCTTTTATATATATAGATTTACTGGATATTTTGTCATCGTGGAATATTAGGAAGATACATTTCTTCAAATTCATCTGGCAAGATGCCATCCCCAGTGCCATGCATGCAGCCCTTGACTTATGACCAGAATTGTGCCCCAAATTTCTGTTAACACAGTTGTTAGGTGAATCGATACAGTTGTTATGTGAATCATTCTGTCATTAAGCAAGTCTGGCTTCCCCCATTGACTTTGCTTGTCGGAAGCCAGCTGGGAAGTTTACAAATGGTGATCACATGACCCCAGGATGGTGTAACCCGTCATAAATACATGCCTGTTGTCAAGCGCTCAAATTTGGATCACATGACCATGAGGCTGCTGCAATGGTCATTAAAGAGAAAACCGGTCATAAGTGACTTTTTTCAGTACTGTTGCAACTTTGAACAGTCACAAAATGAATGGTTGTAAGTCAAGAACTACCTGCATAGTGTTTATTATCAGCGCTAGAATTGGGAGCCCAACGGATAGTCACAAATATATTTCAGCATTAAACTGTGCCATAATCGTTGTTGGGACAGACTTAAGTTTCATCCACTAAATGAAATGCAAATTGGGTAAGGTTAGGGTAAAGGTTCCCCTTGCACAGATGTGCTAGTCGTTCCCGACTCTAGGGGGTGGTGCAGTGGTGGGATTCAAATAATTTAACAACCGGTCCTCTGCCCTAATGACCAGCTGGGCAGGGGTGGCTTGGTGGTCTTGTGACTGGGTGGGTGTGGCCAACTCAACATCACTCATGTCGATGGGCGCTTCGCCTTAGCTGTGACAATGTAATCAGGGTTAACCAGAGAGGCAGTTTCTGTAAGCAGGGCAATAGAGATGAGGCTAGAAACAACACCAGAATGTTTCCTTCCTGCCTTCCTTACAGGATTAGCCCTGTAAAGTGGGGGGGAAACAAAAGGAGATTTCTTCCAACAACCGGTTCTCCGAACTGCTTAGAAAGTTACCAACCGGTTCTCCCGAATAGGTGCGAACTGACTGAATCCCACCACTGAGGTGGTGCTCATTTCCATTTCAAAGCCAAAGAACCAGCACTGTCCGGATATCTCCGTGGTCATGTGGCTGGCATGACTAAATGCCGAAGGCGCACAGAACACTGTTACCTTCCCTCCAAAGGTGGTCCCTATTTTTCTACTTGCATTTTTACATGCTTTTGAAATGCTAGGCTGGCAGAAGCTGGGACACGTAATGGGAGCTCACTCTGTTATGCAGCGCTAGGGATTCGAACTGCCGAACTGCTGACCTTTCTGATCAACAAGCTCAGCGTCTTAGCTCCTGAGCTATCACGTCCCTCTACAAATTGGGACTCCGGCTGTAATTGTAATCATACTTGATTAAAGGCAGGGATTGCCTTCTCTCGTTCTTGCAATAACCCTCTCTCTCTTTTTTTTTGCAGGCAGTTAATAATTAATTTAGAAGAATTACCATTTTAGTAAGTCAGGACCCATTATTTATTCAATGTAATTAAAGAATTTATTAGGCGACTAATCAGCTGTAGACACTAGGCGTCTGCGTGCGAGGTGGCGAACGATTCATTTTATCAGCTAACCCCGACCCGTGTTTGAAAATAGTTACAGTTGTTTCCGCAGATTGTATTAATACATTAATTGACATCCAGACAATTATGAGGCGGAAAAGATAGAATTTTATCTCCAATCACAGATGCCTTCGTATTAAATAGCAATGGTACTTATATACCGCTTCACAGGGCTTTTACAGCCCTCTCTAAACAGTTTACAAGGTCAGCATCTTGTCCCCAACAATCTGGCTCCTCATTTTACTGCTCTCGAAAGGATGGAAAGCTGAGTCAACCTTGAGTTGGTCAGAATCGAACTGCTGGCAGCCGGTAGAATTAGCCTGCAATACAGCACTCTAACCACAGTGCCACTCCAGCCCCTTTTGCAACAAATAATAAAAACAAAAATGGAAAAAAATATGCAACATATTACTGTTTCTATCATGAGGGCGCCTGATCTACAATTATTATTATTATGTGTTTTTTTTTTACTTTTGGGAATCTTGGAGGTCTTCCAGTCCAACCCCATGCTCAAGCAGAAGACCCTATTCATTTCAGACAAGTAGTTTAGAGTTTAGAGAGTTTTAGAGTTTTAGAGTTTTATTTCATTTGTATGCCGCCCTTTTCCCTAAGGGGACTCAGGGCGGCTCACAACTCAAAAGGGAAGGGGGGATACAAACAGTTTAACACGAACACAAAACTATACATAGTTAAAAAGCACAACAATCATACCATTCGAGATAGGGGCAGCGAATCTTTAGCCCCAGGCCTGTCGGGACAGCCAGGTTTTAAGGGCTATGCGGAAGGCCTGGAGGGTGGTGAGGGTACGAATCTCCACGGAGAGTTCGTTCCAGAGGGTCGGAGCAGCCACAGAGAAGGCTCTCCTCCGGGTAGTCACCAGTCGACACTGACCGGCGGATGGAATTCGGAGGAGGCCTAATCTGTGGGATCTAATCGGTCTAGTGGAGGTAATTGGTAGCAGGCGGTCTCTCAAGTACCCAGGTCCAATACCATGAAGGGCTTTATAAGTGACGACTAGCGCCTTGAAGCGTATCCGGAGACCAATAGGCAGCCAGTGCAGCTCACAGAGGATAGGTGTTACGTGGGTGAACCGAGGTGCACCCACAATCGCTCGCGCGGCTGCATTCTGGACAAGCTGAAGTCGCCGAATACTCTTCAAGGGCTGCCCCTAGTTGTCCAATCTCTTGTTAAAAACTTCCAGTGTTGGAGCATTTACAACTTCTGTAGGCAAGTTTAATTGTTCTCACTGTCAGGAAGCATCTCCTTAATTCCAGGTTGCTTCTCTCCTTGGTTAGTTTCCATCCATCGCTTCTCGTTCTGTCTTCAGGTGCTTTGGAAAAACAAGTTGACCCCCCCTCCTCTTTGTGGCAGCCCCTCAAACACTGAAACACTGCTATCATGTCCCCCCTAGTCCTTCTATTCATTAGACCAGCCAAACCCAAATCCTGCATCCGTTCTTCGTATCTTTTAATGAAGGACAGAAGAATGGAAGAGTTGAAAGGGACCTTAGAGGCCCTCTAGTCCAACCCCCTGCTCAAAGTTCAGCCATGGGTTGTACGTTTCTTTTGTGGTTTGGTGAGTTGTGCAGCTCCCAAACTATTGAGTTAATTTGTAACACAGCATCCACTGTCATCCCAGAAAATGAATTAATTCAGGAGCATCATGTTGTGGCTGTTGTGTTGTGGCCTGCCAGCGGCCAGCAGAGCTGACAGCAGATTCGGACAGTGAGGAGGCTGGGGAGGAACATGGGCCAGTCCTGGAGTCCGGGGAAGGCTCTGATGAGGCCTCTGTGTCGGAGGCAGAGAGGGAGCCAGGGCCGTATGCCAGTTATCAGCTGCCTTCAGAGTCAGATATCAGTGAGGCAGACGAACAGCTGGAGCCTGTTCCCAGTGTGCACATGCGAACAGCTAAAGAACAGGGGTCGACTTGGGGGTAAGGCCGCAGGTGGGCGATAAATGGCCCCTCCCAGAGGAAATAAAAGAGGAGCGAAAGGGGAGTGGAGTTTGCAGGAGGCAATTACTTAGCTTAATTGGTTCGTGACTCTCCGAGGCTCCTTGCCAAGTTTTGCAGATATCGGCCTGGCAGATAAGGTCTGTGACTGTAAATCCTCCCTTGAAAGACTTTGGTGGATGTGAATGAGCAGAATTCACAGTCAATTAATAAAAGGGGTTTTTTGTCGGAACCAGGAGTTTGCTTCAGCCTCTTGGGAAGCCTCGGTCAGAACATGTTGTGAGTTATTGTGTATGCAGTGCCTGTGCTCTATCATACCACTCCCTATTACTAATCACAATCTTCTTTTGACAAAAAGCGTTGGTTGTGTTCCAAGAGGGAATATTCAGAAAAGGAATCTGTATTAAGCTCATCCACCAAAGTGAACACAATTGAAATGTATTGTGTGTTTCTTTTCACTGAAATCCTGCTTCTTATTCTATTCATTTTCCTGATTGCATATATTACCAGGTCTTGGATGTTGAGTTCTTACCATTTGTGATGTATTTGTGAATGTATCCTTTCAATACTTTTGTGTATATGAACAATTGCATTAATGTGCATGAGCTTAGATACATAACCCATACATCATCTAAAGTATTTAGAAAGCCTTTATTGCAACCGTAGCAGGGTTGGAAGGGACCTTAGAGGTCATCTGGTCCAACCCCTTCTCTCTCAGGGGACCTATACTATTTCTGATAGATGGCTGCCCACAATTTCTGAAGACAACTTGTTCCACTGCTTCATTGTTCTCACTGCTAGGAATTTTCTCCTTAGATCTAGGTTGCTTTTCTCCTTGGTTAGTTTCCATCCATTCCTTCTAGATCTGCCTCCAGTGTTTTGGCAAATAGATCGACCCTCTCTTCTTCTTCTTTTTTTTCTTTCCAAAGGTTTTATTTCTTTTAAAACACAAATATTTCATCATTCATCAATCATTAAAACATCGAAGTACAATTTTTTTTGTGTGCCCCTCCCTCCCTCCACCCCCCCTACCCCCTCCTCCTCCCCCCCCCCCCCCGACTTCCCAGAACCCGTACACGGTATGGATTTTTAACTAACACAGTCTAAAATCTATTGAGAAAAAAGAAATAAAGAAATTAATGATATTCTACATTGACCTTAGCTTCTTTTTGCTGAACTAACTTTAAACAATTTGAATCATTTCTGATTTTAAGCATAGGCTAACTGGGATTTCTTGGTCCCGTATTTATTTTGTATATAGTCAATCCATTTTTTCCAGTCTCGTTTATATCTCTCATTTGAGTGATCTTTAAGATATGTCGATATTTTAGCCATCTCGGCTAAGTTTGTGACTTTCAATGTCCATTCTTGGATTGTAGGCAAGTCTTCCTTCTTCCAGTATTGCGCCACCAACAGTCTTGCTGCCGTTATTAGGTGCAGAATCAAGTTAGTCTCTACCACTGTAAAGTCAGTACATATACCTAGTAAAAATAACTGAGGAGTAAACTTTATCCTTCTTTTAAAGATATTTTACATAATCCACCATATTTTTATCCAGAATGCCTTAACCTTTTGGCAGGTCCACCATATATGATAATATGTAGCATCGAGAGAACCACACCTCCAACATTTAGGCTGTACATTCGGATACATAGAAGCCAACTTTTTAGGATCTAAATGCCATCTATAGAACATCTTATAAAAATTTTCTCTCAGATTTTGAGCTTGTGTAAATTTCACATTTCTTACCCAGATTCTTTCCAAATGTATCCAACATTATTGGTTCTTCAATATTTTGAGCCCATTTTATCATACAATCTTTAACTAATTCTGTTTCCGAATCCATCTGTATTAATACATTATATATCCTCTTTATATGCATTAAGCTTTGATCTCTTATTTGTTTAAACAAATTATCCTCAACTTGGATAAAACCAGTTTTTTGGTCTATTTTCCACCTAGCCTGTAATTGCCCATACTGGAACCCTGTTTGAACTACCTTCTCCTCTTTTAATACCTCTAAAGATTTTAATTGTAATACCCCCCTTTCCGAGGTAAGAAGCTGTCTGTAAGTAATTCTGTCCTGTTTTTGTGCTATATTCATATTTTCGACCCTCTCTTCTTTAACAGAATAACAAAGTTGGAAGGAACCTTGGAGGTCTTCTAGTCCACACACACACACATACACACCCTGCTCAAACAGGACACCCTATATCATTCTGGACAAATGGCTGTCCAATCTCTTCTTAAAAACCTCCAGTATTGGAGCACTCACATCCCATAATTTGAATTGATTCAAAACCCTGATTCGATTTGGATGTTTAAGTAAAATCACTTTATCAGGTTGGTCTGGGTTTAGTTTTCTGAGCTGGTTCCCAAAGGTATTTTAGATGTTGTAAGGTCGTCTGAATTCTTTTGGAGATATCTTGTTTCATGCAACCATTCAAATCAGTTGCAGTTAGAAAGGTAATTGAATTCAGAGATTTGATCAAATGGCCTTCAAATCAAATCTACTGGAGTCTTCACACAGGCTCTGTTTATTAGACGTGAGAGACTCACGCTCTGTGGACTATAGTATGTATCACTCTGTGACAGTTGTTGGACGTAACGTAAGAGCAATGCTATTATTTTTTTTTGTTCCCTTTGCACCTTTGGTTCCCGTTCCCTTTCCCTTTGGTATTTGGCATGTATGTATGTATGTATGTATGTATGTATGTATGTATGTATGTATATACATACATATATATGTGTGTTGTATTTGTGCTGATAAATAAATAAAGGGAGACTTTATCAGCACAAATACAACACAAATGTAAAAAGGCAACAGTAAAATATTGGGCTTTCTGTCTGGATGGACTCTTGTGACGAGCCGATGGACAGAGAATGGAAGCAGTTAGCGTCCTCCCATAATTGGGGCATACCAGGGGTTGTGACACTAAATGTGTGTGTGTGTGTGTGTGTATCTCTATCTCTATCATCTATCTATATATATATATGTGTGTGTGTGTGTGTGTGTATTGTATTTGTGCTGATAAATAAATAAAGGGAGACTAGTATAGATCTATTTCAAGCTATTTAGCTCTCATCAGCTAGCCATATATATATATATATAGCCAAGGTGGCGCAGTGGTTAAATGCAGCACTGCAGGCTGACTGCTAGATCAGCAGTTCAGCGGTTCAAATCTCACCGGCTCAGGGTTGACTCAGCCTTCCATCCTTCCGAGGTGGGTAAAATGAGGACCCGGATTGTTGTTGGGGGCAATATGCTGACTCTGTAAACCGCTTAGAGAGGGCTGAAAGCCCTATGAAGCGGTATATAAAAATCTGCTATTGCTATTGCTATTGCTATTGCTATATATATATATATATATATATATATATATATATATATATATATATATATATATATATATATATATATATATATATATATATATACACATACACACACACACACACACACACACACACACACACACATATATATATATATATATATATATATATATATATATATATATATATATATATATATATGATTTTACAACCAATTCATATATATATGAATGATTTTACATACAAATTGGTATGCCCAAATATGGGAGGAAGATCACTACTTCCATTCTCTGTCCTTCGGCTCGTCACAAGAGACCATCCAGGCAGAAACCCAATATTTTTACTGTTGCCTTTTTTTTTTGTTACATTTGTTGTATTTGTGCTGATACATACATACATACATACATACATACATACATACATACATACATACATACATACATACATTGCATTTGTGCTGATAAATACATCAAGGGAGACTAGTATAGATCTGTTTCAAGCTATTTAGCTCTCATCAGCTAGCCATACCCTTACTGGGACTTGAAGTTCGAATCCCAGTAAGTGTATGGCTAGCTGATGAGAGCTAAATAGCTTGAAATAGATCTATACTAGTCTTCCTTTATTTATTTATCAGCACAAATGGAACACAAATGTAACAAAGGCAACATTAAAAATAATGGCTTTCTTTCTGGATGGTGTCCTGGGGTGAGTCGATAGACAGAGAAAGGAAGCAGTATGCTTCCTCCCATATTTGGGTATACCAGGGGTTGTGACACAATGCATGCATGCATGCATGCATGCATGCATACATACATACATACATACATACATACATACATACATACATACATTGTAAAACCTGATTGTTCCCCAAATAAAATATAACACTGCCCTCATAATTTTTATTTTGTAGAATCAAAATATCATAGGGACCTTGGAGGTCTTCTGTCCAAAGCAGAAGTCCTTATTCCATCCTGGCCAAATGGTTGTCCAATCCTTTCTTGAAGTTCTCCAGCAATGGAGTCCCACAACTCCAGGAGATCAGCTGTTCCACTGACTCATTGTTCTCACTGTCAGGCAATTGGTCCTTATTTCCTGGTTGGATCTCCCACTGATGAACTCCCACCATTTCTTCTTGCCCTGCCCTCAAGTGCTCTGGATTTCCATTCCAGAGCGCCAAAGATGAATGCTAGTTTCGAAGTCTGCCTGTCTTCAGGAAAATGTTAATTATCACCAATTCCGTTGAACTAGATAGACGAAATTCATGTCTTCACATGTGTGGGAATGCCAGAAACTGGAAGAGCAGCTCCTGGCACACATGCAAACACCAGGAATATGAGCTTCTGGTTTCCAGTGCATGCATGCACGCCAGCCAGATGTCTTCGGATGTGCACCAGAAATCTGAATGGTGCACATGTGCATGCCAGAAACTGGAAGCTCAGCTTCCTAGCCTGCGTATGCGCACCGGGGGCTGCTCTTCTGGTTTCCGGTACTCCCCCATGCCCAAACACACACGCTCCCATTTTGGCACTCGGTGCTGAAAAGGTTTGCCAACATTGTCCTATCTTGTCCAAAGGAACTGTTTCACCGGGTCGCAGTTCACTCTATTATGTGAATCCAGAAAATGGATTAATTCCGTTAATAAGCACGCTGGGTGAGCATAGCCACTAAGCCCAGCTACTGAAGCAGAAAGCTGTAATTTCTAACCCTTTTGATTTAAATTATCTATCTGTGGTGCAATGCAGCGTTCTGATTAATTTTGTTCCTGTGTTTTCATTTCTCCCGTTTTGCAGCTGTTCCATCGGCTCCTTCCATTTCATTGTTTTATTATATTTGGGTCAGCCACGGTAGAATTAATTTTATGCTACCGTTTTGGTCTCCCTTTTTTTAAAAAAAAAATAAAAGTTTTTAAACACAGGTTTCAAGTACATTGCCAGGGGAGAAAAGGTGAAATGCAAATTGACGGATGGATGACAAAACTGAATAGGTAAATAGCCGGATTGTGTTAGGTTCCCTTTTATTTTTCAATAGGATAATCAATTCACACGGATTCGCTCTTTCCCAAAACAATGCAGGCAAAAAAATTGATTAAAATTTGGCTGCTTTCCAAAGCAAGTTTCTCTTTTGAAATCCTTTTTACTGCTGTCACAATAATCTCCTGCTAGTGGACACAGGAAAGAGGTATGGTTAACCCTCCAGAGAAATTCCCAATAGTCTGCAAAACACAATTCGGGCAAAGTTCTAAGCTGCAAGATAGCTAATTGGTTAGAAGATGAGTGGTTTTATAAAGGTTTGGAGGGAGGGAGAGATACAATACAATACAATACAATACAATACAATACAATACAATACAATACAATACAATACAATACAATACAATACAATACAATACAATAGCAGAGTTGGAAGGGACCTTGGAGGTCTTCTAGTCCAACCCCCTGCCTAGGCAGGAAACCCTATACCATTTCAGACAAATGGCTATCCAACATCTTCTTAAAGACTTCCAGTGTTGCAGCTTTCACAACTTCTGGAGGAAACTTCTGTTCCACTGACTAATTGTTCTAACTGTCAGGAAATTTCTCCTCAGTTCTAAGTTGCTTCTCTCCTTGATTAGTTTCCACCCATTGTTTCTTGTCCTGCCCTCAGGTGCTTTGGAGAATAGTTTGTCTCCCTCTTCTTTGTGGCAACCCCTGAGATATTGGAAGACTGCTATCATGTCTCCCCTGGTCCTTATTTTCATTAAACTAGACACACGCAGTTCCTGCAACCGTTCCTCATATGTTTTAGCCTCCAACTCCCTAATCATCTTCATTGCTCTTCTCTGCACTCTTTCTAGAGTCTCCACATCTTTTCTACATCGTGGCGACCAAAACTGAATGCAGTATTCCAAGTGTGGCCTTACCAAGGCGTTATAAAGTGGAATTAACACTTCACGTGATCTTGATTCTATCCCTCTGTTTATGCAGCCTAGAACTGTGTTGGCTTTTTTGGCAGCTGCTGCACACAGCTGGCTCATAGAAGGATAGAAGGATAGGTGGATGCATGGATGCATGCATGCATGAATACATGGAAAATAGATAGATGGGAGGATAGATGGATGGATACATGGATAGATGGAATAAAGTATGTAAGGTGGATAGATGGATGGATAGGTGGAGGGAGGGAGGGATAGATGCATGTAACATGCATGTAAGATGGATAGATGGAGGGATAGGTTGATAGATGCATGAATGCATGGAAATGGATAGATGGAAGAATAGGTTGAGGGATGGATGGATCAATGGATCGATGGATGGATGGATTGATAGATGGAGGGATGGAGATAGACAGACGGACAGATGGACAGATGGATGGATCACATCTAAGCAATTTCTGAAGTTATTATACTTTCCTGACCTTTCTCTCTCTTATCTATCTGTTACTACCTAGTTAACTATTTACCTAAGTCATGGTGGTGCAGTGGTTAGAATGCAGCATTGCAGGCGAATTCTGCCAATTGTCAGTAGTTCAATTCCCACCGGGTCAATGTTGACTAAGCATTCCATCCTTCCGAGGTGGGTAAAATGAGGAGCCAGATTATTGGGAGCAAAATGCTGACTAAACCTCTATAGAGGGGGCGGTAAAGTACTATGAAGCAATATATAACTCTGAGTGCTATTGCTATCTACAATCTGTATATCCTCTATCTATCTATTCTCTCTCTTTACTTATCTTATCTATCATTTGTCATTCTGTCTATCTATCTATCTACCTACCTACCTAATTACCTACCTACCTGTTCTGACCCGCCCCCCTCCGTACGGTGAGTCACGCCGACACAAGATGACTGTTAGCCAATTTATTCACAGTAATTAACTCACAGACAAGACTTTGGCAGCAACCCAGACTTCCACAGATAAGAAATACACACAAGAGCTTCTCCAGCTTTAGTAAAACGGTTGTGTCCTGCAAAAAGCCTCCTCCCAAAGTCTCTTCTTATATACTCTCTTGAGAGGAGCCTAATCACAACCACCTGGGCCCAATTATCTTCTATGTCTCCATAATTGCTGCTGGCGCTTATCAGCCCGTCTCTGCTAGTGTCCGGGACCAACTCCCTTTGCTCCTCCGCACTGCTCCAGGGCCTGACGTCTTCACCACTGCTCCAGGGCCTGACGTCAGGGACAAACTCCCTTTGATCTTCCCCACTGCTCCATGCCTCAGGCGCCTCCTGGTGGCCAACCAGCCTCTCTAGTACCTGCTCAGAGTCTGAACCCTGCCCAGGGTCCTCCACATCTTCCAGAGCCGACTCATAGGGTCCCTCGCTATGTCGGCAGCTCCAACGGCTCCTGCTGGGCCACAACACCTACCTATTGGTATCTATCTATCTATCTATCTATCTATCTATCTATCTATCTATCTATCTATCTATCTGCAGTCTATCTATCATTTTAGCTGGTTCTTCTACATTTAAACATCGGAGCAAAGCTTAGCTTGGAAAACTCCAGATGGGAGGGAAAAAACCATGCCTAATTCATGTAGGCATTTTATTGCATTTGGATGCTTTCAAGAAACAGGGCAAAATGGATGTACATTTTATTTTGAAAAAAAAGACTTCCCAAATGCTCTTTGAAGCATTCAGCAGAAGGCCTTAGGAGATTACCAGTCATCACCTATTGATATGGGGTATCCCCGTCACATTTCCCAGGGAGGAAGGGATGGAGCATCCACTGAATTTTCTTACATGAGAAGCCGTTTGGGTCATGTACAGTCTGTGTACCTGCTTGGTCCCCGGTAGCTGCCCTGCTGTTGCAATTTCAACCTTGCCTACTAATCTGCCAATCCATCTGGGATTGGCAGGGAGAGACATACAAGGACTCAACTTTGGCTTTTAACCGTTCAGCACAAAATGACAATCCAAGAAACAGGAATTTTATAAAGGCAAAGATAAAGGTTTCTCTCGCACATCTGTGCTAGTCGTTCCCGACTCTAGAGGGCGGTGCTCATCTCCGTTTCAAAGCTGAAGAGCCAGCGCTGTCTGAAGACGTCTCTGTGGTCCTGTGGCCGGCATGACTAAATGCCGAAGGCGCAGAAAATGCTGCTCCCTTCCTACCAAAGGTGGCTATTTTTCTACTTGCATTTTTATGTGCTTTTGGACTGCTAGGTTGTCAGAAGTTGGGATTAGTTAACGGGAGCTCACTCTGTTATGAGGCGCTAGGGATTCGAACCACTGAACTGCCGACCTTCTGATCGAGAAGCTTACCGTCTTAGCCACTGAGCCACCACCTCCTTAAGAATTTTATATTCTTCTGCAAATGCCAAGGAGCTCGTTTATTCCTCCTTCTTGGTCCCCTTGATCCCAGTATCTTTCTTTTTCTTTTCTTTTTCTCCTCCTCCTTCTCCTCTTCATCATCATCTCCCTTCTCTTCCTCCTTTTCCTCATCCTTCTCCTCCACGTTCTCCTCCTCCTCCTCTCCTTCCTCTCCCCTCCTGCTCTTCATCTTCCTCCTCTTCCTCCTTCTTCTTCTCCCCCTCCTTTCCTCCTCCCCCTCCCCCTCATCATCTTCTCATCTTCCTCCTCCTTCTCCTTCTCCTCTTCTTCCTCTCCTTTCTCTCCCCTCCTGCTCCTCATCTTCCTCCTTCTTCTCCTCTTCCTCCTCCTCCTCCATATCTTCCTCCTCCTCTTTCTCCTTCTCATCATTTTCCACCTTCTCCTCCTCCTCCTTCTCATCATCTCCCTCCTCCTTCTCCTTTTCCACATCCTTCTCTTTCGCATTCTCCTCCTCTTCCTCCTTCCTCTCCCTTCCTGCGCCTCATCTTCCTCCTCCTCCTTCTCTCCCTCCTTTCCTCCTCCGTCCTTCTCCCTCCTTCCCCTCCCCCTCATCATCTTATCCGCATCTTCCTCCTCCTCTCCTTCTTCTCCCTTCTCTCCCCTCCTGCTCATCTTCCTCCTCCTTCTCCTTTCCTTCCTCCTCATCTTCCTTCTCCTCATCTTCCTCCTCCTTCTCCTCCTCATCTTTCTCCTCCTTCTCCTTCTCCTCCTCCTCATCACCATCTTCCTCCTCCTTTCCTTCCTCCTTGTTCTCCTCCTCATCTTCCTCCTCCTATTCCTCCTCCTCCTCTCCTTCCTCTCCCCTACTGCTCCTCATCTTCCTCCTCCTCCTTCCCCTCCTCCTCTCCTTCCTCTCCCTTACTGCTCCTCCTCTTCCTCCTCCTCCACTCCTTCCTCTTCCTCCTCCTTCTCATCTTCCTCCTCCTCCTTCCCCTCCTCCTCTCCTTCCTCTCCCCTATTGCTCATCTTCCTTCTCCTCTCCTTCCTCCTCCTCTTTCTCCTCCTCCTCCACCTCATCTTCCTCATCATCTTCTTCCCCCTCTCCTTCCTCTCCCCTATTGCTCATCTTCCTCCTCCTTCTCCTCTCCTTCCTCTTCTTCCTTCTTCTCATCTTCCTCCTCCTTCTCCTCCCCTTCTTCCTCTTCCTCCTCCTTCTTCTCCTTCTCCTCCTCCTCCTTTTCCTCCTCCTTCTCCTCCGTGTTCTCCTCCTCTTCCTCTCCTTCCTCTCCCCTCCTGTTCCTCTTCCTCCTCTTCCTCTCTCTCTCTTCTTCCCCTCTCCCCCATCATACTTATTCTTTTTGGCTTCCAACGCCTCATAAAATTTCACCGGGGGGGGACGTGGATAGCTCCACATGAACCCCAAATCTTTCCAGACTGTTGCAACCTTACTGAGAGAAACTCTCTCTTTCTCTGTAGACCCAAAACCCTAAGAAATGCACAGAAATGCCTGTGTCTTTCTTTTCTTTTCTTGACATAAGCATTTTTATTTTTATTTCTTGCAGAGACACATGCCGGGTGATTTAAAAGGTGAAGCGAGCAAGGAAGACAGAAAGCTTGACCAATTTATAAGCCAAAACTGTGGCAGCCACGAATTATCCTTTGCTAATGTCCTAAGTATATTATCCAAGTGTGAAATTATTTCCTGTAGGGATGAGGGGGTGAGCCAAGTGATTTGTGGTGCCTCTGTGTGTGTGTGTGTGTGTGTGTGTGTGTGCCTGTGCGCCTGGGTATAAATAATTTTTAAGGCCTGTTGTTTTTACTGTTGTTTGCCACATCTGCTAAATGTTAGAAAGTCTTAAAGCCCTCGCAGAGATGTGAGCGGCAGGGGGGGGGGGAAAGGACAGGAACTGGCAGGAGCAGGGAGAAGCAGAAGACACCACACAACAGCAATTACATTTGCCGAGCAGTATGTCTTTTCGGGAAATGTGTGACCTTTTCTGTTTGTCGTTTCCTGGGCACCACACCAAGTGATCCCCTCAGGACTTCTGGCTTTGTGGAGCGAAGCCCTCCAGCAGCGGAACTGCCAAATTCCAGATTTCTGGAATGGCTTGCAGACTTCAGATAATTGCCGTCAGCGGGGAAAGATTGGAAGATGGTTTGGAAGAGTTCGTCGCTTTTTTTCCTTCTTCGAATGGATTAACCCCTTTCCTGCCTCCGCTGCTTCGGATCGCGGGGAAATGCAGGTGTCGGCGCTTTTGTCTTGCTTTGTTATCATTTTTAAACTGTGAGAAAAATGACCAAAAAAAAAAAGAAGAAGAAAAACCACAATGGATTCAGACAGGTTTTGCACAGCACAATCACCAGTTTGTTCCAAAGATGCTTTCTCAAGAGGCAACTGGACTTCCTTGTTTTTTTCCTTTGAAGATATTTTACTTCTCATCCAAGAAGCTTCTTCAGCTCTGACTGGATGGTGGGGAATGGAAGGATTTATATTCCTTGCAGACAGCTGGTCATTTGCATTATTTTAGAGCATGGGTCCTCAAAATACGGCCCGCGGGCCACATGTGGCCTGCTGACGTCATTAATCCAGCCCGCGCAGGACCAAGAGGCTGCCCCGCCCACATCACCATGCCCACCCTTCGGCTGAGCGCAGGACTTACCTTCGTGAGCCCCGTGGGCTGGAACTGAAAGGTAAGGCCAATGATTTTGGCCTGCAGAGATGTTCTGGAGGCGGGAAGGTGAAAAACAGGGTGCAGGAGGCCAAAAACCTGGTGAAAATGGCCCGTTTTTCACTTCTCCAACCTCCAGATGATAGATAAAGAGAGAGGGGGGAGAAAGAGAGAGACAGAGAGAGAGACAGAGAGAGAGAGACAGAGAGAGGGGGAGAGAGGGAGGGAGGGGGGAGAGAGACAGAGAGACAGAGAAAGAGACAGAGAGACAGAGAAAGAGACAGAGAGACAGACAGAGACAGAGAGAATCAGATAGAGAGAGAGACAGAGACAGAGAGAAATAGAGAGAAACAGAGAAAGAGACAGAGAGAGAGACAGACAGACAGAGAGAGAGAGGCAGAGAGGTGGGGGAGAGAGAGAGAGAGGGAGAGATACAGAGAGAGAGACAGAGAGGGAGAGAGACAGAGGGAGAGAGACAGAGAGAGACAGAGAGGGAGAGAGGCATAGAGAGCAGAGAGGGAGAGAGAGACAGAGAGAGAGACAGAAAGAGAGACAGAGAGAGGGGGAGAGACAGAGAGAGAGAGAGAAACTGAGAGACAGAGAAAGAGACAGAGAGAGACAGAGAAAGAGACAGAGAGAGAAACAGAGAGACAGAGAGAGACAGAGGGAGAGAGACAGAGAGAGGGGGAGAGAGGGAGGGAGAGAGACAGAGAAAGAAACAGAGAGACAGACAGAGACAGAGAGAAACAGAGAGAGAGAAATAGAGAAAGAAACAGAAAGAGACAGAGAAAGAGAGAGAGAGAGAAAGAAACAGAGAGACAGAGAGAGACAGAGAGAGAGACAGAGAAAGAGAGAGAGAGAGAAACAGAGACAGAGAGAGACAGAGGGAGAGAGACAGAGAAAGAGAGACAGAGAGAGGGGGAGAGATGGAGGGAGAGAGACAGAGAGGGAGAGAGACAGAGAAAGAAACAGAGAGACAGACAGAGACAGAGAGAAACAGAGAGAGAGAAATAGAGAAAGAAACAGAGAAAGAGACAGAGAAAGAGACAGAGAGAGGGAGACAGAGAAAGAGAGAGAGAGAGAAAGAAACAGAGAGACAGAGAGAGACAGAGGAAGAGAGAGAGAAACAGACAGAAAGTGACAGAGAAAGAGAGAAAAGAGAGTGGGAGACAGAGAAAGAGAGAGACAGAGAGAGAAACAGAGAGAGACAGAGAGACACAGAGAGAGAGCCGTAGGCACCGCCATCTTGTTTTTAATTTCAATTGTACTGTGCATGCGCACACACTTGTGCGTGAAGCACCCCTGAGCGAACTGGCAGTAGTCTCTGCCGGAACCCACCCCTGCAGCCACCATGTTTCCACTCTCTTTCTCCCCACTTGGAACTGAACCCGGATGGACATTTCTTTCAACAGCTCTCGTAGCTAATTGATGAAAGTTTCTTTTCACCCAAAGAACCTGTGTAAAACATTGGCAAAGCCGTTCACGATGCTCACAGGTTTTGTCTTCCTTTTCGTTTTGTCTCTGCCCTGCAAACAGGACACCTAACGCATATCACTTTGATCTCAACAGACTTGGAGACAGAGGTGAAATTCAGCAGGTTCTGGAGAACTGGGAGCGGAAATTTTGAATAGTCCGGAGCAAATACCGGCAAATATTGATTGGCCCCAGAGTGGGGTGGGATTAGGGATTTTGCAGTATCCTTCCCCTGCCACGCCCACGAAGCCACGCCCACAGAACCAATAGTAAAAAAAAATTGAATTTCACCACTACTTGGAGAGATTCTGGATTTATCCAAAGTAAAGTACATGTTCTCCTGAACTATCCATCCACTCAGAGAGGGCTATAGAGCACTATGAAGCGGTACATACAGAGGTGGATTTCACATAATTTTACCACCGGTTTGCCATGCACCAAAAATGTGAGTGTGTGCGGCTCTCACGCATGTGTGTGGCTTAGAAAAAGTGGCTAAATAGGATGGCGGTCAGCATTCCAAATAACTTCCAAAATTAAATCAGAGTCCAAGGCAAAGTATTGCTCAAAGTTCCAATTTATTAAGAGAGCCATGTTGGCACATCTGGGAAAACCCGAATCTGGAAGCTTCCCGGTTTCCCCCACCCAATTGAAAGTTCAAGATCTTGCCCCCACACCTACAAGTCCATCCCATGGTCCAATCTCCCACTGCCATGCTGGCATCTTCCACCCATCCAGTTCCGGTCAGGTACAGAGGTGCAAAGACAAAGGATGACCTCAGCTTTCTAGAAAGGAATTTTATTTTGACATCATCACATTCTACTCCTTACTATTCCCCCTCCCGATTCCCCACTAATAAAACAGCATAGTTTAAGAGAGAGTGTGTGGCAGGCCAAAGATTCATAAAGGAATATGACTGCAGGCCTGACAATGGCATAGCATCGGGGTGGGTGGCCGCAGGACACCAGTACCAGTTCGCCTGAACCAGTCCGAACCAGCTGAATACCACCACTGGGTATATACATCCAAGTGCTATTGCTATTCATTGGATTCTTCGTGACCTGACAATAGCAATAGCAATAGCAGTTAGACTTATATACCGCTTCATAGGGCTTTCAGCCCTCTCTAAGCGGTTTACAGAGTCAGCATATCGCCCCCACAGTCTGGGTCCTCATTTCACCCACCTCGGAAGGATGGAAGGCTGAGTCAACCTTGAGCCGGTGAGATTAGAACCGCTGAACTGCAGATAACAGTCAGCTGAAGTGGACAATTGCGTGATAGACATATGCGTGCCGACAAAATAGCGCCAATTAAAACGCGATGTCAAAATCGCAACGACAAATTCGCGACGATAAAAGCGTGATGACAAGAACAATAACATTAAAAAATAAAATAGGGTTAGGGTTAGGGTTATAACATACGCATACGCGTCCCACTATGCTAAAGGCCCAGCACACTCACTGGGCTGTCTATAGTTTGCTGATGACGCGATTTTGTCATCGCGCATTTGTCGTCGCCCTATTGTCGAAAATCAATTAGCGATTTTGACGGCGCTCATTTGTCCGTCGCGGTTTTGTCGGCGCGCATATGTCTATCGCGCATTTGTCGGTGAACTGGATTCTTTAGACAACTTGACTGGACGTTGCCAAACTTCTAAAGAACATCAGCAAAGCCACAAAACTGGATCAGCTGAGAGAGTGGCTTCTCCTTAGGCATCCTATGATACTGTCAGCCACTTGATGTAGACCAGAACAACATAGTTATGAACAACTTTTATTATAGGTTAGAGTAACAGCATCTTGTAACCCAGAATGCACCTTCCTTTATCCCAAAGGTGCTTTTTCAAGAGGCAACTGGACTGTCTTTGTTTTTCCTTGAAGATGTTTTGCTTCTCATCCAAGAAGCTTCTTCAGTTCCACTCTGGAGACGTTCCAATCATCCCACTCTGGATCCTTCGGTAGGAAGTTAGCAGCCACCCCTCTCCCAGAAGAATGAAATGTTCCGGGGAATATTCGGAAGGCAGAATATTATATTTCCCTGGATGAGAAATGGAGAAACATGTTTTTTAGGTGGGAAACAGACTCACTCTTCATAGCCCCCCATCCTCCTCAATAGCCCACCGCAGATGTCAGCACTTAAGATGCAAAGAGATAGCTAGGTCTATTCATAGGCAAATGCCCTCACCCAAGAGCCAACAAAGGTAGGATTAGCCCTCTACCCATCTAGCAACAGAACTCACCACATGGCACCTGGGAAGATTACATCATCCATCAAGTTCAACCAAGGTTGGGACTCAAGACACTACAAAGTTACCCCGCATGGCCCCATGGGAATCTGACAACCAATGAGAATACATTTCTTACACAGGAACAGGAAGCTCCAAGGCAGGGCCCAAAAGAGTGTATAAATCTTGATAGATAGATGATAGATAGATAGATAGATAGATAGATAGATAGATAGATAGATAGATAGATAGATAGATAGATAGGCAGGCAGGCAGGCAGGCAGGCAGGCAGGCAGGCAGGCAGGCAGGCAGGCAGGCAGGCAGGCAGGTAGATGATAGATAGATATAGATGATAGATAGATAGATAGATAGATAGATAGATAGATAGATAGATAGATAGATAGATAGATAGATAGATGAGAGAGAGAGAGAGAGAGAGAGAGAGAGAGAGATCACTCTTCCTCTCCCTCCCTCTCCCTCTCCCTCTCCTCCCCCATGTGCTTTTTCTCAAACCATCCTGTCCACCATTAAACCATCTTTCCAAGCAGCTTCCATGTTTCCAGTGTCTCGGAAATGAACCCAGATGGCCATTTCTTCCAACTCTGCTATAGGAAGTTATCACCCAGCCCTCTCCCAGAAAAATGAAATATCCTAGGAAATATTGAAAAGGCAGAATATTTCTCTGGATGTGAAAAGAAAGAAACATGTTTTAAAAGACAGAATAGCTGCCTGTAGCTTCCTGCCCATCCCTACTTTGTCAATGGGCCTTTAAGAAGGCCAAGCTAGTTCACTGTACATAATAAAGACTTCTCCACTTCAGCTAGAGGGGGGATGGGATTAAAGCATGATAATATTGGCCCCAACTGACCACATGGCATCTGAGAACTCAACCAAACCTGGATTCAAAACACAGCCTAGAGAGTTGCCCCTGCATGGCCCCATGGGAGTCTGACAACCAATCAGAATAAATTTCTTACACAGGAACAGGAAACAGAGAGGTGGGGCCGAACAAAGAGTATAAAAAAAAACTCAGGAATTCTCAGCAAGCCCCTTTTTCCCCTCTTTTCTTCACCCAACATCTGGAAGCATGCAATCCCCCTTTTCTGTTCAGGAGCTCAAGCCATGTGATCCTGTCCACCAATAAACCATCTTTCCAAACAGCCTCCATGTCTCCAGTGTCTTTTTCCCCACTTGGAGCCGAACCCAGAAGGACATTTCTTTCATCACTACTAAAGCACCTCTATCCTGGATTGGGGTTCAAGAGTGGAATGTTGGAGACCAGATACTTTTGCATTGCATTTTCTTCCTTTCCATTCCTCTCTCCTCAGACTATTTGAGATTATTCTGAGAATGAGCTAGGTCTAGTTTAAACTAGATATACCCAGGTCTAGGACTGTCTAGTTTAATGAAAAGAAGGATTAGGGGAGACATGATAGCAGTCTTCCAATATCTCATGCAGGCATCCACTTATCCTTCTATCCTTCTATGAGCCAGCTGTGTGCAGCAGCTGCCAAAAAAGCCAACACAGTTCTAGGCTGCATAAACAGAGGGATAGAATCAAGATCACGTGAAGTGTTAATATCACTTTATAATGCCTTGATAAGGCCACACTTGGAATACTGCATCCAGTTTTGGTCACCACGATGTAGAAAAGATGTGGAGACTCTAGAAAGAGTGCAGAGAAGAGCAACAAAGATGATTAGGGGACTGAAGGTTGAAACATATGAAGAACAGTTGCAGGAACTGGATATGTCTAGTTTAATGAAAAGAAGGACTAGTGGAGACATGATAGCAGTCTTCCAATATCTCAGGGGTTGCCACAAAGAAGAAGGAGTCAAGCTATTCTCCAAAGCACCTGAGGGCAGGACAAGAAACAATGGGTGGAAACTAATCAAGGGAACATATAACTAAAGAGAAATTTCCTGACAGTGAGAACAATTAATCAAATAACTTGCCTCCAGAGGTTGTGAATGCTCCAACACTGGACCTTTTTAAGAAGATGTTGGATAACCCTTTGTCTGAAATGGTATAGGGTTTCCTGTCTAGGCAGGGGGGTTGGACTAGAAGACCTCCAAGGTCCCTTCCAACTCTGCTATTCTAGTCTTGTCTGGGCTATTTACCTTGTGATATGTTTGTCTGCTCAATTCAGCTGAACACATGTTGTCAATTCCTTTAAAGAAGGTTTTTTTTTTAAAAAAAAATCTTTCTTCTGTGTTGCTGGGGAAATCCAAAATCAGTCCCTGGCTTGTAATATCTTTATTATGCATCCATAAATCATGTATGAAACAGTCTGGCAGGAGAGGATGCAAACGACCAGGAAACAAAGCCCTTAAGACACGTAAAAATGTATATCATCTCCTTCCCATTCTTTTCTTTAAATACTATCCAGGAAATATCTCACAACTTTCCTGTTTCCCACTCCTTTAATTCTCATTTAAACACACTCGGTGCAAAGATAATTCCTCGCCTCCACAGGGACTAAAACCTTCTTCATCATTACACACTCCCCTGATAGGAAAGAGATTTCACAACAGGATTTCCCTTAGCTTGACTCCCCTTGGGATGAAAGATTTATTTCTTGGCCTTAAGAATGTATGGCTAATCCTGCTGAATCAAGCCAATGTACATCCAAACCCCAAATTATGAAATCTGCCTTTCTCATAGCTGTCAAATTGAATTAACATTTCTTTGCAGCCTCTCTCAAAGACCTTGAGTCTATGTCTTACTTTTTAGCTGAAAACTAATTTTCATAGAATGAATGGAATAGAACAGAACAGAACAGAACAGAATAGAATAGAATAGAATATATGGAATGGGATGGAATAGAAAATATGTAATGGAATGGAATGGGATAGGATAGGATAGGATAGAATAGAATAGAACAGAACACAACAGAATATATGGAATGAAATGGAATAGAATGGAATAGAAAATATGGAATGGAATGGAATGGAATGGAATGGAATGGAATAGAATAGAATAGAATAGAATAGAATAGAATAGAATAGAATAGAATAGAATAGAATAGAATAGAAAATATGGAATGGAATGGAGTGGAGTGGAGTGGAGTGGAGTGGAGTGGAGTGGAATAGAATAGAATAGAATAGAATAGAATAGAATAGAATAGAATAGAATAGAATAGAATAGAATAGAATCCTTTATTGGCCAAGTGTGATTGGACACACAAGGAATTTGTCTTTGGTGCATAGGCTCAGTTGTACATAAAAATACATTCATCAAGAATAATAAGATACAACACCTAGTGATAGTCATAGGTTACTAATAAGCAATCAAATTATACTAAGAAACAAATAATATAAATTTTAAAGATGCAAGCAACATGGTTATAGTCATAAGTGGAAAGAGATAGCTACTAGGAAAGAGATAGGTACTAGGAAGAAAGAGAAGAAGAATAGTAATAAAGTCTTAGATAATTTGAGTGTTGTGGGGATTAGTTGTTAAGCAGAGTGATGGCATTCAGGGAAAAACTGTCCTTGTGTCGTGTTGTTCTGGTGTGCAGTGCCCTATAGCATCCTTTGAGGGTAGAAGTTGAAACAGTTTATGTCCAGGATATGAGGGGTCAGTAGATATTTTCACAGCTAGAAGACCTTGAAGGTCTAATCCAACCCCTGCTCAACTTTATATCATTTTAGATAAATGGCTGTTCAGTCTCTTCTTAAAAACTTCCAGACTTGGAGTACCTATAACTTCTGGAGGCAAGTCGTTCCACTGATTAATTGTTCTCACTGTTAGGAAGTTTCTCCCTAGTTCTAAGTTGCTTCTTTCCTTGATTACCGTATTTTTTGGAATATAAGACGCACTGGAGTATAAGACGCACCAAGGTTTTGAAGAGGCAATTTTTTTTAAAGTCTTTGCACTCTGCAAATCTCCCCAAAATGGCCCATTTTTTGCAAAAACGGACCCATTTTTTTGTTTTTTGTTTTTCAAAAAAAAGGGCATGAACAGGAGGCTTATAGAGTGTTCCTGGGAGGTTGGGGGGCCAAAAACGAGCAAAAATGGTCCATTTGTCATGAAATTGAGTCCATTTTTTTCAAAAAAAAGGCATCAGGAAGCTTATAGCATGCTCCTGGGGATTGGGGGTGGGGGCAAAAATGAGCAAAAACTGGTACATTTTTTGCTCATTTCTGCCCTCCCCAGCCCCCAGGAGCCCTCTGAAAGCTTCCTAAAGGCTATACAACGCCATTTTTGCAAAGGTGGCGGGGTTTCAGGAGGCAAAAAAATTATTTATTCAGTGTATAAGACGCACCCAGATTTTCAGCCTCTTTTTTGAGGGAAAAAGGTGGGTCTTATACTCCGAAAAATATGGCCGTTTCCATCCATTGTTTCTTATTCTGCCTTCAGTGTTTTGGAGAATAGGTCAACCTCCCCTCTTCTTTAACAAAATAATGGAAGGTACCTTGGAGGTCTTCTAGTCTATGCCCCCCTGCTCAAGCAGGAGACCCTATACCATTCCAGACAAATGGTTGTCCAGTTTCTTCTTTAAAATGTCCAGTGATGAAGCACCCACAACTTCTGAAGATAAGCGACTTAATTTTAGGTTTGATCTCACTTTAATAGGTTTCTGATGTGGCCCAGCAGGAGCCGATGGAGCTGCCACCAGACTCCGACAGCGAGGGGCCCTATGAGTCGGCTCTGGAGGATGTGGAGGGCCCTGGACAGGGTTCCGACTCCGAGCAGGACGCAGAGAGGCTGGTTGGCCACCAGGAGGCACCTGAGCCTTGGATCAGTGGGGAGGAGACAAGGGAGAGTGATCCGGACGCCAGCAGTGAGTTGTTCCTGGATGCCCAGCACCGAAGAGCTAATTGGCGTCAGGAACAGTTGCATAAGTACAGGAGGTAATTGCACTCAGCTGGTGGTCATTAGGCTCCTCTCCAGACTATAAAAGGACTGCTTGTGCACACGCCCCTCTTGCAGAAGTCAACACAGGAACTAATGTCGGAGAACAGAATTGTGAGCTTGGCAGGCTGGATTGCTGCCAAGGCTTATCTGTGTTGGATTGCTGCCATGGCTTATCTGTGCCGGCTTGCTGCCAAGGACCTGTCTGTCTGTTAATAAATTCCATAAAGTATATTTGACTCCGAGTGTGTTGGTGTGGGACAAGGAGGGCCAGAACAGGTTTCCATCCATTACTTCTTGTCCTGCCCTCAGGTGTTATGGAGAATAGGTTGTCCCTCTCATCTTTGCGTCAGCCCCTCAAATATTGGAAGACCGCTATCATGTTTAGTCCCACTTTAGGCACGAAAGCTGACTGGATGACTTTGGGCCAATCACCAGGAGACTTTGAGTTCTAATCCCACCTTAGGCACGAAAAGCTGACTGGGTGATTTTGGACCAATCATTTTCTCTCAGCCCAAGACCCCTCACAGGGTTGTTGTTGTAGGGAAAGTAGAAGAAGGAAGAAGTATTAGTTATGTTTGCTGCCTTGACTTGTATATAAAAAAGTGGGATTTTTTTTTAAAAAAAGCTGGTGTCCACTTACCGTATTTTCTCAGAGTATAAGATGTACCAAGGTTTTGAAGAGGCAAATTTTAAAAAAAGTTTTTGCACTTTGCAGGCATCCCAAAAATGGCGCATTTTTCACGAAAAGGGGGGGAGGGGGAAAGAGGAAAAAAACAGCCTTTTTTTGTCAAAAAAAGGGAGCATGAATAGCCTTTAGGAAGCTATAGCAGTAGCAGTTAGACTTATATACCGCTTCATAGGGCTTTCAGCCCTCTCTAAGCGGTTTACAGAGTCAGCATATCGCCCCCAACAACAATCCGGGTCCTCATTTCACCCACCTCGGAAGGATGGAAGGCTGAGTCAACCTTGAGCCGGTGAGATTAGAACCGCTGAACTGCAGATAACAGTCAGCTGAAGTGGCCTGTAGTACTGCACCCTAACCACTGCGCCACCTCGGCTCATTAGCTTCCAGAGTCCTCCTAAGAGCTGGGGTGGGGGGCAAAATTGAGCAAAAAACTGCCCACTGTTTGCTCATTTCTGCCCTCCCCAGCCCCCAGGAGCACTCTAAAAGCCTCCTAAAGGCTATGCATGGCCATTTTTGCAAAGGGGGCAGAGTTTTGGGAGGCCAATAATGCTGTATTCAGTATATAAGACGTACACAGGTTTCCAGCTTCTTTTTTAAGGGGAAAAGGTGCGTCTTATACTCCAAAAAATACAGTATTTATTTATTTTACTCATGTAGCTACCTATCTTAGATTCAAGTGATAATTCTAAGAAACCAAATTTTCTTTGGGACTATTTATCCCTCACCTTGACTTTTTAAGACTTGCAATTGTGCATCCATCCCTGTTGTGACTGAGTCCATTCACCTTGTTTCCCTTTCCTTCTACCTTTCCCAGCATTTGCCCAGGTTCGCCTGGTGCACCAGTTGTGTCCCTACCTGAACCGGGAGGCACTCGCAACAGTCACTCATGCCCTCGTGACCTCAAGACTGGACTACTGCAATGCAGTTTATATGGGGCAGCCTTTGAACAGTATTTGGAGACTACAACTCGTCCAGAATGCAGCCGCGCGAGCGATTGTGGGTGCACCTCGGTACACCCACGTTACACCTATCCTCCGCGAGCTGCACTGGTTACCGATCGGTCTCCGGATACGCTTCAAAGTGCTAGTTGTAACTTATAAAGCCCTTCATGGTATTGGATCTGGGTACTTGAGAGACCGCCTGCTGCCAATTACCTCCCAAAGACCCGTTAGATCGCACAGGGTCGGCCTCCTCCGGGTTCCGTCCACCAGCCAATGCCACCTGGCTACTACCCGGGGGAGGGCCTTCTCTGTGGCAGCTCCGGCCCTTTGGAATGAACTCCCCACGGAGATTCGGACCCTCACCTCTCTCCAGGCCTTCCAGAAAGCCGTTAAAACCTGGCTGTGCCGGCAGGCCTGGGGTTGATGAGTTCCCCTCCCCTCTTGACTTGTGTGGCTGTATGATTCTTGTATATTTTAATCACGTGTATTATGTTCTATGTTCCCCTTTCCCCCCTTTGAGTTGTTCGCCGCCCAGAGTCCCTCCCGGAGAAGGGCGCCATACAAATAAACTAAATCTAAATCTAAATCTAATTGCAGCCTTCTTTAGAGAGCTGGGGCTTCATATAATTCCCCCAAAGTAGGCTAATTTTAACCGGGTCATTTGTGCCTGCAGTGAGAACTCTGGATTTGCTTTATGATCCCATTTGTTATTTAGGTCAATCTTAAACAAGGCTAAATAATGTGTTGGGTGGGGTGATGAGCAGTGGTGGGATTGGCTGGGGGATTCTGGGAGATGAAGTCCACAGGACTTAAAGTCGCCAAGGTTGAGAAACACTGGTATAGAGTCTCCTGCTTGGAAATGAGGAAATAAGGAAATAAATAAGGAAATGGACATCAGTATTTTTCAAATTTAACAACTTTTAAGTTGGGTGGGCTTCAATTCCCAGAATCCCCGAGAAATTTACATGTCCTTGAGTTTAGTCATGTATAAAATATGTGCTCTTAGAAAAACTCTACATGACCTCAAATATGGAATTTCTGAGAAGTCCACTCACAGGTTTAATGAAGGGGACTAACGTTCGTGAATTAAGCATGCAGATAACTAATAATATGCAATCATGGGATGAGTGTTTAGGGAATAAATCTAAAATGTGGATATTTTGATGCTTTTTTGAAAATAATGGCTGGGGCGAATGCCGGCACAAATTCTAATTGGAAACTGAGTGAATACCGGGAGGAATGAGAATTAAGTGAACAACAATAACCAACATCAGCTCCTAAAAGCCAAGCATAATATATATTTTTAATCCCTCTAATTAAAAACGATGCATCCATCTGGCAAGCACACAGCCTATAGGGAAGGCGGAAAAATATTCTAACCAGTGAAGGACTCGGTATATCAGGGCAAAACAATAAGAAGTATATATATATACTATTTTTTTCTAAAAGGAAGTTAACGGAGAGAAAATCTGTTAAGGAAATTGGGTCACAGAAAATTACATCCCTGCCACGCTGTGGCACCATTCATAGTTAAGAAAAATTGGGGTGGAGTGGAGTGGAATAGAATGGGAACAGAACAGAACAGAACAGAACAGAACAGAACAGAATAGAATAGAATAGAATAGAATAGAATAGAATAGAATAGAATAGAATAGAATAGAATAGAATAGAATAGAATATATGGAATGGAACGGAACGGAGCAGAATAGAACAGAATAAGAATAGAATTAGAATTAGAATTAGAATTAGAATTAGAATTAGAATTAGAATTAGAATTAGAATTAGAATTAGAATTAGAATTAGAATTAGAATTAGAATTAGAATTAGAATTAGAATTAGAATTAGAATTAGAATAATAAATATAGAAAATGGAATAGAATATAATAATATATATAGAAAATAGAATAGAATAAGAATAGAATAGAATAGAATAAATTGGAATGGAATAGAATAGAATAGAATAATAAATATAAGGAATAGAATAGAATAGAATAGAATATGGATGGGAGCTTGGAGGTCTTCTAGTCCAACCCCCTGCTCAGGCAGGAAACCCTATACAATTTCCAACAAATGGTTGTCCAATCTCTTCTTAAAATCTTTGTCTCTGTGTGTGTGTGTGTGTGTGTGTGTGTGTGTGTGTGTGTGTGTGAGAGAGAGAGAGAGAGAGAGAGAGAGAGAGAGAGAGAGAGAAAGAGAGAGATTCCAGCCTTGGTAGCCCGGGGGGAGGCAGTTTTTGCCCTCCCGGAGGCTCGAGGAAAGCCTCCGTAGCCTGGGGAGGGCGAAAACGCCCCTCACTGCCAAGGTGCAGGATGCTGGGTAGGCCACACCCAACATGGCCACGCCCACCCAGCAACTGGGCAGAGAACCGGTTGCTAAAATGTTTGAATCCCACCCCTGGTTGAGGTGCCACGTTATTCTACTGCATCAAAAGAAGTCGGGAGTCAACCCCTTTTTTTTCTTTCCGCCCCTCTAACCTAAATTTTTCTCTCTTCCCCTTTCCTTCTCTCTTTTCCCTCTCCCCCCCCCTTTATTTTCATTTTTGTTTATATTTTTGTATTTGACACTGTGATAAAGTGATACAATTTTGAACCCGGAAATGGAATTGTCTTCTTGGCATGCGTGAGTTGGATCAGACAGACAGCCTGAAACATTTTCATTTTCTCTCCTCCATCCTTCCGCTATCTCCCTTTTAGAATAGAATAGAATAGAATAGAATAGAATAGAATAGAATAGAAAACATGGAATGGAATGGAATAGAATAGAATAGAATAGAATAGAATAGAATAGAATAGAATAGAATAGAATAGAATAGAATAGAATAGAAAACATGGAGTGGAATAGAATAGAATAGAAAACATGGAATAGAATGGACTGGAATAGAATAGAATACATGGAATGGGATAGGATAGGATAGGATGGGATAGAAAACATGGAGTTAAGTGAAATAGAATAGGATAGGATAGGATAGGATAGGATAGGATAGGATGGGATAGAAAACATGGAGTTAAGTGGAATGGAATAGAATAAAATAGAAAACATGGAATGGAATGGAATGGAATGGAATAGAATAGAATAGAATAGAATAGAATAGAATAGAATAGAATAGAATAGAATAGAATAGAATAGAATAGAATAGAATAGAATAGAAAACATGGAGTGGAATAGAATAGAATAGAATACATGGGATGGGATGGGATGGGATGGGATGGGATGGGATGGGATGGGATGGGATGGGATAGGATAGGATAGGATAGGATAGGATAGGATAGGATAGGATAGGATAGGATAGAATTCTTTATTGGCCAAGTGTGATTGGACACACAAGGAATTTATCTTTGGTGGACTTCATATGCTCTCAGTGTACATAAAAGAAAAGATACATTCGTCACAAATCATAAGGTACAACACTTAGTGATAGTCATAGGTTACTAATAAGCAATCAAATTATACTAGGAAACAAATAAAACAATATAAAATTTACAGATACAAGCAACATGGTTATAGTCATAAGTGGGAAGAGGTAGGTAATAGCAATAGCAATAGCAATAGCAGTAGACTTATATACCGCTTCATAGGCCTTTCAGGCCTCTCTAAGCGGTTTACAGAGAGTCAGCATATTGCCCCCAACAATCTGGGTCCTCATTTTACCCACCTCGGAAGGATGAGTCAACCCTGAGCCGGTGAGATTTGAACCGCTGACCTGCTGATCTAGCAGTAGCCTGCAGTGCTGCATTTAACCACTGCGCCACCTTGGTACTAGGAAGGGAGAGAAGACTAATAGTAATACAGTCTTAGTAGATAATTTGACAGTGTTGTGGAGATTAGTTGTTTAGCAGAGTGATGGCATTTGGGAAAAACCATCCTTGTGCCTAGTTGTTCCAATGTGCAGTGCCCTAAAGAGTCGTTTTGAGGATAGGAGTTGAAACAATTTATGCCCAGGATGCGAGGGGTCTGTAGATATTTTCACAGCCTTCTTTTTGTCTCATGCAGTATCCAGGCCCTTGATGGAAGGCAGGTTGGTAGCAATTGTTTTTTCCTGCAGTTTTTGTGCTATTCAACCACCCAGTCGTTGAGTCCTGCATAAATCTCCTTTCTCTTAATTTAATCACGCCAGCAAAGCAGTTTCCCCTCCCATCGATCACGTTGAATAATTCCACCCGGTTAGCACCCTTCAAAATTACTTGTTGACTCTCCTTGTCTCTTTCCTCCTTAATTGCTTCTTTGAACATCTAGGTACATATTTTAGCTTTTTCTCTCTTTTGTAAAAAAAAACCAGCCTTCTTTAGAAAATCGTTCTCTTCGGCTTTTTGATTCGGGAGATTATCCTGCCCTGAATTTTATTTTTTTCCCCCCACAGTGCCAAGGTCTTTCTCGAAAGGCATGCCTTTAAAAAAAAATTATAAAACATTAAACACGCTGCCTATTTTTTTCTCTCTCTCTCTTTTCTTTCCCCATGGGTCTTGTATGACATGCTCAAAATAGAATCGCAGTGGTTTCTCAACACCAGCCTTATTAAAGTCACTGTTGCTGAAAAGAGCCAACCGACCGAATTATCTCTATTCCTGACACCACTGTCTCATAATATTTGCTACTCAGAGGCTTTGGGTTGGTTCACCGACAAAAGGGCGCCCGACAAAAGCGCGCCTGACTAAACCGCAGTGACAAAACCGTGAGTTCTAAACCGCGCCGACGAATGAGCGCTGAAGCGCGCCGACAACAGCGCCCTGACAGAACTGCGCTCTAACCCTAACCCTAACCCTAACCCTAACCCTAACCCTAAATCTAACCCTAACCCTAACCCTAACCCTAACCCTAACCCTAACCCTAACCCTCAGCCCAACCCTAACCCTAACCCTAACCCTAACCCTAACCCTCAACCTAACCCTAAACCTAAACCTAACCCTCAACCTACCCCTACCCCTACCCCTACCCCTACCCCTAACCCTAACCCTAACCCTAACCCTAACCCTCAACCTAACCCTAAACCTAACCCTAACCCTAACCCTCAACCCAACCCTAACCCTAACCCTAACCCTAACCCTAACCCTAACCCTAACCCTAACCCTAACTCTCAACCTAACCCTAACTCTAACCTTAATCCTAACCCTAACCCTCAACCTAACCCTCAACCTAACCCTAACCCTAACCCTAACCCTAACCTTAATCCTAACCCTAACCCTAACCCTAACCCTCTAACCCCGGCGTCTTATACTCCGGTGTGTCTTATATTCCCCAAAATACAGTAATCAAGGAAAGAAGCAACTTAGAACTAGGGAGAAACTTCCTAACAGTGAGGACAATTAAAGGGTGGAACAGCTTGCCTCCAGAAGTTGTGGGTGCTCCATTACTGGAGGTTTCTAAGAAGAGTCTAGAAATCACTTATCTGAAATGGTATAGGATCTCCTGCTTGAGCAGGGGGCTGGACTAGAAGACCTCTAAGGTCCCTTCCAACTATTATTCTACATGATGTTAAATACAAATCGGGGGATGAAAGGACAGACAAACAAATGTCAAATGCCATCCATAAAAATCAAACACACATACAAAAATAACAAATGACAAAGAGATCATTCCAACTAACATTGAACGCAAAAGGGGGAGTCAAACTATTCTCCAAAGCACCTGAGGGTAGGACAAGAAGCAATGGGTGGAAACTAATCAGGAGAGAAGCAACTTAGAACTAAGGAGAACTTCCTGACAGTCAGAACAATTAAATCAGTGGAACAATTTGCCTCCAGAAGTTGTGAATGCTCCAACACTGGAAGTTTTTAAAGAAGATGTTGGATAAACATTTATCTAAAGTGGTGTAAGGTTTCCTGCCTAAGCAGCGGGTTGGACTAGAAGACCTCCAAGGTCCCTTCCAACTCTGTTACTCTAGTCTATTCTAAACATCCACCCTATGGTGAAAAATATATCTGAAATATCTGGTACGTTCTCTTCCCATTACATGACAGCTTTAACAGGTAGCTCCACTCTTTTCCCGTGTTCATCATGCATGTCTGGGACTTCGATCATGCCCCCACATCCACAATCCTGTCGTTTTTGATCCCCTGTCCCTTTTGAAGAATGGAGGAAGTAATCAAAGATGATGGAGAGAACACAAAGCATTTTGCAGGAGAAGAAATTTAGCACCAAAGTCATAAACTCCAGTCAATGCTGCAAATGTTTTCTGCAATTCTTTTTAAAGTCTTTTTCCTACGGCCCTTCGCAGCTCATGGAAACTGTTTATCGAATGGGAACAGATCGTGGACTTTAATCCTTCCACGATTAGAGGGAAAACCGGTTGAATTAAGCCCACATCTGCAAACCCCACTTTCCTTCAACGGGAGAACCTGACATCTTAGGGATGAAGGGAACACCAGCTGCTCCCTCACTGGAGGAAATTATTCCTGCCTATTGGGTGAAGAGAAAGTTGCTATTGATTTTGGGTTTAAGGATCATAAGTGGGCACTTTTTATCATTCCTGCCATGTTTGGAGAGCTACTCCTTTAGACTACCCTGAACCCCCCCCCCAATAAATAATCTGTTATGTATCATCCTCAATTTAAAACAGTCCATTTAGTGACTAAATTTGGAGTGATGCGGTGGAGCTCTTGCCTCAGAATCAGTGAGGCTGTGAATTCAATCCTAGGCAGAGGGCAGATATTTCTCCCTCTGGGCACCGTGAGAATATATCTGCTGAACA
The DNA here is from genome assembly GCF_009769535.1 of Thamnophis elegans. Taxonomy (NCBI): domain Eukaryota; kingdom Metazoa; phylum Chordata; class Lepidosauria; order Squamata; family Natricidae; genus Thamnophis; species Thamnophis elegans. The sequence goes on along the minus strand of NC_045543.1, from coordinate 142,402,254 downwards.
AAACTCCGCAATGGTGACAGGAAGAGCATCTGGCCAGGAAACACCCTGCTAGTTCCATTCAGTTGCCCACCCTTCACCCAGCAAGGGATTTCGGGGTCATTAAATGAAGGTGATGTTTAGTGACTAAATTTACAATTGAACTGAAAAAAAAGGACTTAGCACCATTTTTCACACTTACGACCGTTTAGCATTCCATGGTCATGGGATTTACATTTGGATGCTCGACAATGGATTCATATTTAAGATTGGTCCCAGAGTCATGTGATCCCCTTTTGGGAAGTTCACTTAGCAACCGGATTAATAACTTGACAACTGTAGTTAAAATTCAGATGCTTGGCAGCTGGCTAGAACTCACAATCTTCAGGAATTTGGCTCAAAGTCATCCAGCTTTTATGCCTAAAGTGGGACTAGAATAGTCTCCTGGTGATTGGCCAAAGTCATCCAGCCCGGAATGGGACTGTTCTAGGGGTGGGTTCCGGATCCCTTCGCAACCGATACGCTATGCACAAGGCCAGGCGTCCTCGTTGGGCGCGCATGCTGCACACACATGTGCATTCCACCTCCCTGCGACACCCAGCTGCTCGGTGGAGGTCGCGCAGGCTCCACACGCTGTGCGCAAGTATGCAATTGGCCCAATTACTTCAAAATAGGTAAGGAACGCGGGCGAGTGGGCCAAACGAGCAATCATACCGGTACAGTGGCCGCTGCTGCCGGCTAAGAGCAGTACGGCCATACCAGGCCGTACCGGCCAGAACCCACCACTGGATTGTTTGCCTCGCACCTGTGGCCACACCTGCTTCGTCACCAGGGTTCCTCCTCCAGCCATTCATTAACATTGACACGCCCCTAGCTGACACGCCCCTAGCTGTTCGCCCCGGCCAATGGGCTCAAGCCCCTCGGTCCCAGGCCCTTCAACACAGCTCATTCGCTGAAATACGGTTCATCCCGGGCTTTTGGGCACACGGGACAGTTCACTGCCAGCCAATCGGCAGCCAGAAGCTGCGGCACGACCAATGCAGGGGCTGGGAGGCTTTGGGGGAGGTGCTAGAGCCAAGCGGCCTCATGCACTTGTTAGGAGAAAGAAGAGAAGAGGAGGAGGCTAAATCACCCAGCTCATCCAAATGAGTTTTTGTTTTGGGTGGGTATGTTAGCCTTAGAAGGAGAGAGGGAGGAAGGGAAGGGAGAAAGAGGGAGGAAGGGAGAAAGAGAGGGAGAAGGGAGATAAGAAAGAAAAGGTGAAAGGGGAAGGATGGAAGGCTGAATCAACCTCAAGCCTGCTGAGATTCAAACTGGCAAATTGCAGGCAGCTGCCAAATTGAAGGAAGGAAGGAAGGAAGGAAGGAAGGAAGGAAGGAAGGAAGGAAGGAAGGAAGGAAGAAGGAAGGAGAGGGAGGGAGGGAGGGAAGGAAGGGAGAAAGGATACAGGAGGAAAGGAGGGAAGGAAGCAAAGAAAGAAAGAAAGAAAGAAAGAGAGGGAGGGAGGGGAGGGCAGGGAGGGAGGGAGGGAGGGAGAAAGACAGGAAGGAAGGAAGGAAGGAAGGAAGGAAGGAAAGAAAGAAAGAAAGAAAGAGAGGGAGGGAGGGAAGGGAGAAAGAATGGAAGGAAGGAAAGAAGGAAGGAAGGAAGAAGGAAAGAAAGAGAGGGAGGGAAGGGAGAAAGAAAGGAAGGAAGGAAGGAAAGGAAAAGAAAGGAAAGGAAAAGGGAATGAGATGGAGGGATGGAGAGAAAAAAGAAGGCTGCCATACAGAGGAAGGAAGAGATAGTCCTTGACTTACGATCACAATTAAATCCAAAATTTTGGTTGCTAAACAAGAGCGTTGTTAAAGTGTGGCTAATTTAGAAAACGCAACAGGATGTGGTTGGTATGTGGAAAGGAGACCACCAGGAGATCTCACAGATAATAAATGCGGCTAATTTGGAAAAGGCAACAGGATGTTGTTGATATAAAGACCAACCTCCCAGCCAGCTTTCATGCCTAAGGTGGAACTAGAACTCACCGTCTCCTGGTTTCTAGGCTCACGCCTTCACCACTAGACTATAACTGAGCTCTCTATCGTTTGCAAATCTCTGGGTTTTGGTTTTTTTTTTAGCTATTCGGAGATCTTATAAATGGACAGCCAAACTACGTAAATAAATAAAATATGTAAGTAAGTAAAAGTTACAGTCTGGCAAGGAAGGGGCAACAATATAAAAATCAAAGTCTGGATTTTACAAAGGTAAAGGTTCCCCTTTGCACATATGTGCTAGTCGTTCCTGACTCTAGGGGGAGGTGTTCATCTCCATTTCAAAGCCGAAGAGCCAGCACTATCCGAAGACGTCTCCGTGGTCATGTGGCCAGCAGGACTAAACACTAAAGGCTCACAGAACGCTGTTACCTTCCCACCAAAGGTGGTTCCTATTTTTCTACTTGCCTTTTTACTGTGCTTTTGAACTGCTAGGTTGGCAGAAGCTGGGACAAGTAATGGGAGCTCACTCCATTTACCGCGGCGCTAGGGATTCGAACCGCCGAACCGCCGACCTTTCTGATCGACAAGCATCAGCGTCTTAGCCACTGAGCCAGAGGTGGGTTCCTACCAGTTTGTACCAGTTCGGTAGAACCGGTTCGTCAAATCTACCGAACCGGTTAGAAGAGGTTCCACCAGTGGACCCGGAAAGCAGGCCACACCTACAGAAGAGGTTCCAAAAATTAACACACTGACACACACACACACACACACACACACACAGACAGACTCACACAGAAAGAGAAAGAAATAAAAAAAGAAAAAAGTGAGAGATGAAAGAAAAAAAGGAAAAAAGGACAGAGAGACAAAAGGAAGAGAGAGAAGAGAGAGAGGAGAGAGAGAGAGAGAGAGAGAAAGAAAGAAAGAAAGAAAAGAAAGAAAGAAAGAAAGAAAGAAAGAAAGAAAGAAAGAAAAGAAAGAAAGAAAGAAAGAAGAAAGAAAGAAAACACATGCCCGGCAAGCCACTCCCACCAGGGTCACATGGACGGCAAAGCCACCTCCCACAAAGGAGGCCACACCACAGAGTAGGTTCGAAATTTTTTGAAACCCACCACTGCACTGAGCCAGCTCTTTTACAAAGAGGGCAGGATAGTAATTTGAGGCCAATGTTATTTCCATCTCACCCACCCACCCCCTTCATACTCTGGTTAAGCCTGTTGCAGTGAACATTTGTTGTGCTTTAAAAAGGAGGGGGGAAACATTAAATGTGTTAGAAGATATTTCCACTGCTGAACTCTCACACCACCATCTTAAAAGCAAAGTATCCAGTTACACGCCACAAGGAATTCCGGACTCAGCTAAGGGCCAGTTCTTGTTCCCCTCTCTCATTTTAAAGTCTTGTTGACTTTAAAATCTTTGGAGAGTTTCCCTTTCCACTTTAAACATTTGTTTCCTGGAATTTTATTAATTCCCAAACTTGTGCCAACTTTAAGAGGAGGTAGTCCCCACGGGAAGAAGGGAAAGTTCCTACATAGCCAAACTTTAATTTATATTTGTTGGCAGAGAAGTTATTTGGGGGGGTGGGGGATACTCGTCACCTGTAACTTATTAAGATGATTGGTCCTCACCAGGGTGTTGTGCAGAACATTTTGCATCTGTAGTTGGACTTTCCTGCTGGTTAAAGTGAAGAGGGCAGGACCCCCCACTGCTTTTGATGGATGACCGAGCATGTCTAGAGAAAGTAGTGTAGGAAGTTATCACCCAGCCCTCTCCCAGAAAAATGAAATACCCTAGGAAATATTGAAAAGGCAGAATATTTCTCTGATGTGAAAAGAAAGAAACATGTTTTAAAAGAAAGAAAGCTGCCTGCAGCTTCCTGCCCCCACCCACTTTGTCAATGGGCCATTAAGAAGGCCACACTAGTCCACTTTACATAATAAAGACTTCTCCACTTCAGCTGCAGGGGGGATGGGATTAAGCATGATAATATTGGCCCCAACTGACCACATGGCATCTGAGAACTCAACCAAACCTGGATTCAAAACACAGCCTAGAGAGTTGCCCCTGCATGCCCCATGGGAGTCTGAAAACTAATCAGAAATACATTTCTTAAATAGGAACAGGAAACAGAGAGGTGGGACTGAACTCATTGTCTGTGTAATCATTCTCCTGTTTGACAGATAGTCATCCTTAGATAACCTGAGACAACCTTATCTTCTTTCCCAAATAATAAAAATATTCTTATGTCAAACTGTTTTTTTTATCAATGTATACATTCATAGGGTAGATTGATGTAGGCCAAGTCATACTCCCAAATTTTGAGATCTTTGCTTGCTGTTCTCTATCATTCTTTTTTTACAACTTTCTGTCAAGTTTTGGAGGTCTGATATCTAAAAAAAAACAGATTGAATTCATAGCTTGGCATCTTATATTTTGGGTTCCTTTTTAACTCTAGGATGGCTGAGATGGGACCATCGGCCACCGGAAAAAGGAAGATCAAATATTTTCTGAAACTTTTCCTCCTCCCAGGAATCTTTTCTACAGTAATTAGCCTACATGAGAATACTGTTTTATCCCTGGAAGGTTATATGCTTTAAATTCACATAATATACTTTTCCAAATGCAGTACTATGTCTTCTGTCAAGAGTAAATCTTTCTCTAAGCCCTATTTTCCCCGTTGTCCTATTTTACTTTCTAGGCAATGTTTTTAGATTGTAAAATAACAATGATCTTTCTAACTTATTTCATGCTGTAAATTTCCATCAAGTTCAGCTGGGAACCATTTAACAGAATAACAGAGTTGGAAGGGATCTTGGAGATCTTCTAGTCCAACCCTCTGCTCAAGCACCTATACCTGTGATGGCATCATCTTTGCCAGCACATGAGCCGCTGTTCTGTCCCAAACCTCTAATATATACTGACACAGACTTGGCTGTCTGCCACAATTAAGGAGGGAGATAAGCAACCCCTTGGCTAGGAGCCCAGAAAATTATCTCTATGAAATAAGGCTTGAACTCACAAAATTCTCCCTATCTTTCATTACCCTGGATTAGTAAACTGTTATTTCCTGCAAAATTCCCTCCCGTCGCCCCACTTATAAGCTCTCCAGGAGGGGCAAATCAGTAGCTACCTGTTCCTATTTCCTTCTGTGATCCTTTTTCCAAAGCTGCTCCCTCTCCTTGCAGCCCTACACATACATACGTCAGGGACAGCCCCCCTCTGTTCTTCCCACTGCTCCCTGACTCAGACGCCACTTGGTGGCCCACAGGTCTCACTAGACCCTGCTCTGACTCCGAACACCCCCCCCCGAGTCTTCCTCAGCCTCCAGGGCAGTCCCATACTGTTCATCGCTGTCAGATTCTGCCAACAGCTCAGCCAGGCGCTGTTAGGCCACAACAGCCGCCAGCTGATTTTCAGCTTTCCCGAGAGCCTGGGGAAGCTGCTTTCACCCTCCCCAGGCTTTAGGAAAGCCTTTGGAGCCTGGGGAGGGAAAAAGTCCCCCCCCTCATGCGGAGGTGTGTGTGTGTTGTGCATGCATGTGTGGGGTGAGGGTTGTACACACATGCACAGTGAATAGGGCACATTGGATTGTGTGTGTGAGCACAGAGAGGGAAGGTAGGTAGGTAGGTAGGTAGTAGGTAGGTAGGTAGGTAGGTATAGGGTTGGGTTGGTTGGGTTGGGTTGGGTTGGGTGGGTGGGAGGGAGGGGGGAGGAGGGAGGGAGGAAGGAAGGAAGGAAGGAAGGAAGGAAGGAAAGGAAGGAAGGAAGGAAGGAAGGAAGGAAGAAGAAGGAAGTTTTATTAAACCAGGACTAGGCAAAATCCATTTTATATCTGAAGAAGTTTGATTCTAGAAGCCCCACACCTAAATACAGCATGGATGGTCCGACAATTAGTTTATATGTGAATTAAGGATTGCTAGAATTCCCAATAATGCACCAAATGATCTGTTTCCAATAGAAAGCATTTAGATGTCGTTCGATCAGTGTAGAATTATTCTCTGATCATGGCAGTGAATTGGATAAACATTTCTTGTTCATTCATAATATCCCTTCCTCCAAACCTCTTGGCATTCGCTAACCTCAGATAGATGACTTATATCGCAAAATCCTTTCCCATTACAGGCATCATTCTGCCATACAGAATCCAGGAAATATTCTGGAAAAGATAATCAAGCAACGAATTAGCAAACACCTAGAAGCAAACAAAGTAATAGCCAAAAGCCAACATGGGTTTGTCAAAAACAGATTAATCTTATTGCATTCTTGACAAGTGACAAAATTAGTGGACCAGAAAATGCCATTGATATAGTTTACTTGGACTTCAGTAAGGCATTTGATAAGGTAGACCATAACCTACTACTAGATAAAGTAGCAAAATGTGGGTTGGACAGCATCACCACCAGATAGATTCGTAACTGGCTGACCAACCACACTCAACGTGTAGTCCTCAATGGAACTGCATCTCCATGGAGGGAAGTAGCAGTGGGGGACCCAAGGCTCTGTTTTGGGCCCAGTACTCTTCAACATCTTCATCAATGATTTGCATGAGAGAATAAATGGGGAACTCATCAAATTTGCAGATGACACCAAGCTGGCAGGAATAGCCAACACTCCAGAAGACAGGCTTAAGATACAGAAGGATCTTGACAAACTTGAACATTGGGCACTATCTAATAAAATGCAGTGGTGAAAAGAGTAAGGTTCTACATTTAGGCAACAAAAACGAAATGCACAGGTACAGTATATGTGGTACCTTGCTCAACAGTAATAACTGTGAAAGGGATCTTGGACTCCTAGTGGACAACTATTTAAATTGAGCCAGCAGTGTGCAGCAGCTGCCAAAAAAGTCAACACAGTTTCTGGGCTGCATAAACAGAGGAATAGAATCAAGATCACGTGACGTGTTTAATACCACTTTATAATGCCTTCGTAAGGCCACACACTTGGAATACTGCATTCAGTTTTGGTCGCCGTGAGTAGAAAAGATGTGGAGACTCTAGAAAGAGTGCAGAGAAGCAACAAAGATGATTAGGGGACTGGAGACTAAAACATATGAAGAACGGTTGCAGGAACTGATATGTCTAGTTTAATAGAAAGAAGAACTAAGGGAGACATGATAGCAGTGTTCCAATATCTCAGGGGCTGCCACAAAGAAGAGGGAGTCAAGCTATTCTCCAAGGCACCTAGGGTGAACAAGAAGCAATGGGTGGAAATAATCAAGGAGAGAAGCAACCTAGAACTGAGGAGAAATTTCCTGACAGTTAGAACAATTAATCAGTGGAACAGCTTGCCTCCAGAAGAATGCCCCAACACTGGAAGTCTTTAAGAAGATGTTGGATAGCTATTGTCTGAAATGGTATGGGTTTCCTGCCTAGGTTGGACTAGAAGCCCTCCAAGGTCCCTTCCAGCCCTGCAATTGTATTGTTGTATTGTATTGTATTGTATCATTAAATTATCTTCCATCCCATAGTTGAAAGAAGACTTCGGATTTCAAAAAGTGAACATCTCATTACTATTCCCTTTACCTTGGTGTTGTGCGCTGTCCTCTTTCCCATCTTCTTTAAACATTAAAAAGTGATTTTTTAAAAAAAGTAATATATTCCATGATTTTTCAATATATTATCTGTCATACAGAACCAACATGAAATAAGACAACTTGAAAAGGCTGCATCAACAGAGGGATAGAATCAAAATCACATGAAGTGTTAATACCACTTTATAAGGCCTTGATAAAGCCATCCTTAAAATACTGCATTCAGTTTTGGTCGCCACGATGTAGAAAAGATGTGGAGACTCTAGAAAGAGTTCAGAGAAGAGCAACAAAGATGATTAGGGGACTGGAGACTAAAACATATGAAGAACGGTTGCAGAAATTGGGTATGTCTATTAATAGAAAAAGGACTAGGGGAAAACAGGATAGCAGTCCCAACATTTGAGGGGCAAAACTCCCTTAACTAAGGTCCTGCTTAGCAACAGAAAGTTTGGGCTCAATTTCTGTCATAAGCCGAGGACTGCCTGCCCTTAAAATTGTCACCCTAACTTGCTGACTAGATGTTGGCTAGGAATAATAAGGAAGCTGAGGTTCAACTCTATGGAAATGTAAGAGACTGGAAAGTCATTTGTCCAATGGCATAGGCAGGGGGGGTGTCAAACTCGATTTCATGAGGGTGGCATCAGGGTTGTGGTTGATTTTGTGTGGCCAGGGTGGGCGTGGCCAGCTGAATGTCACTCGTGTGTCGGTTGGTGCCTGTGGTGACTTGAGTGCTCTGCCAGAGAAAATAGGCTGCGAGCTCCGTTTTCGGCTCTGACGGCTTCCTGCAACCCTCTGCCAATGAAAACGGAGCTTACAGCCCAATTCTTCGCTGTTTACAGAGTCTTCCCCACTCCAGGGAAGGATACTGCAAAACTCCATTTCCTCCCCCAACTCCAGGGGAAGGATACTGCAAAATCTCCATTTCCTCCCCACTCCAGGGGAAGGATACTGCAAAATCTCCATTTCCTCCCAACTCCAGGGGAAGGATATTGCAAAATCTCCATTACCACCCCACTCCAGGAGGGAGATACTTCAAATCCCCATCCCTTCCGCACTCCAGGGGAAGGATACTGCAAAATCCCATTCCCCATCCCCACTCCAGGGAAGGATACTGCAAAATCCCCATTCCCTCCCCACTCCAGGGGAAGGATACTGCAAAATCCCCATTCCCTCCCCACTCCAGGGGAAGGATACTGCAAAATCTCCATTACCACCCCACTCCAGGAGGGAGATACTTCAAAATCCCCATCCCTTCCGCACTCCAGGGGAAGGATACTGCAAAATCCCCATCCCTCCCTCCAGGGGAAGGATACTGCAAAATCTCCATTCCCTCCCAACTCCAGGAGGGAGATACTTCAAAATCCCATCCCTTCCGCACTCCAGGGGAAGGATATTGAAAAATCCCCATTCCCTCCCCACTCCAGGGGAAGGATACTGCAAAATCCCCATTCCCTCCCCACTCCAGGAGGGAGATACTTCAAAATCCCCATCCCTTCCGCACTCCAGGGGAAGGTACTGCAAAATCCCCATTCCCTCCCCACTCCAGGGGAAGGATACTGCAAAATTTCCATTCCCTCCCCACTCCAGGAGGGAGATACTTCAAAATCCCCATTCCTTCCCAACTCCAGGGAAGCAGGGACGTGCAGTCACTTAGAGACAAGGGAGGCGGAGCCTCACCACTCTCCTCAGGAAAAGAAAAGAAATTTAAATATTTTTTTTAAATAATTAAAGCCAAGATATTTGCTACCAGATTCCAGGTCACAGTGGCTTGGTGTCTGTTTAGTGTTAACCAAAGCAGGAGGCGAGAGAACTCGGGGCCTCTTTTCCATAAGGAATTTTTCGCCTTCTAAAAGTTAATAAAGAGTTAAAAGGCAAAGAAGTTCAGATGGAAAAGAGGCACTAATTCTCCCGCCTCCTGATTTGGAAGCAGCCAATCGTGTCTTCTTGAGCACGCTTACGTTGGGCGGGGCGTGCTTCAGAGGAGAGAGGAGTGGGCGAGAAGGAGGAGGCTGCCTCTTTGCTGCAGACCTGGGCGCTTGGCGGCTCCCATGATGCAAAGTAAGTGCCCCACCATCCCCGATGCTGCCGCCCGCTGCCCCGGCCTGCTTCTCCAGGCTCCGCCGCTGGAAGTCCGGATCGCCTCTGGGGAAGGCTGGGTGAGAAGCGGAGCAAAGCTTCTCCGCGGCCTCCCGGCGCTGCGCAGAGGCTCTGCGCAGCGTCAGGAGGCCACGGAGAAGCTTCGCTCCGCTTCTCACTCAGCCTTCCCCCAGAGGCGATCCGAGACTTCAAGCGGCGGAGCTTGGAGAAGCAGTGGCCGCAGGCCGGGTCTCAGCAGGTGGGCGGCGGGGCACTTTGCATCGCGGGAGCCGCCAAGCGCCTTTGCTGCAGACCCGGGCGCTTGGCGGCTCCCGCGATGCAAAGTGCCCCCCCCCACCGCCGAGCTTCGCAAAAGGATGCCCAGCTGAGCCTCACCAGGCATAAACCTCACCGCACGTCACTGAGGGGAAGGATACTGCAAAATCTCCATTCCCCCCCAGTCTGGGGCCAGTCAGAGGTGGTATCTGCTGGTTCTCTGAATTACTCAAAATTTCCACTATTGGTTCTCCAGAACCTGTCAGAACCTGCTGAATTTCACTCCTGATGTGGGCCTTGAGTTTGACATCCCTAGTATAGCTTCTCAAGCAGGAGGTTGGACTAGAAGACCTCCAAGGTCCCTTCTCACTCTCTTATTCTATGTCCTACGAACTTAGCCTTTTTATCGCTGGGAAAATGGCTTCATTCTCAGGAAGGTTTCCACAATCCACAAACCCCAGCACACAGCTTTTGATCAATTCCATGCCTGCTTTGGCTTATTAATTGAAATGTCTTTTTTTTACTGCTTTGGTTACATTACATGGACTGCATCTAATGAATAACAAGTTACATTTCATCTCAGTGTCATTAACGTTTCTCCCAACCCACGTAACGAGTTGAGTTCAGCTCCGCTGTAAGCCGATAATGGCTCAGGTGGCCATCGTGATGCTTGGTTCTCATCTTGTAAATGAGAAGCAGTCAAAGTGACGCATTTTTATGAGCGGGTTAAGCCTAAGGAGACATATCAGTCAACAACAGGGCAGTCCTCCGTCAAGTAATTTTATCTCACCAGCAGAACTGTTCGAGCCAAGTCAAAGGTCTAGATTGTCACCCAAGTCAAAGGTTTAGATCATCATCCAGATCAAAGGTCTAGATCATCATCGAAATCAAAGGTCTAGATCATCATCCAAATCAAAGGTTTAGATCATCATCCAAGTCAAAGGTTTAGATCATCATCCAAGTCAAAGGTTTAGCTCCTCATCCAAATCAAAGGTCTGAATCATCATCCAAGTCAAAGGTTTAGATCATCATCCAAATCAAAGATCTAGATCGTCATCCAAATCAAAGGTCTGGATCGTCATCCAAGTCAAAGGTTTAGATCATCATCCAAATCAAAGGTCTGGATCATCATCCAAATCAAAGGTCTGGATCGTCATCCAAATCAAAGATCTAGATCATCATCCAGATCAAAGGTCTAGATCATCATCGAAGTCAAAAGTCTAGATCATCATCCAAATCAAAGGTTTAGATCATTATCCAAGTCAAAGGTTTACATCATCATCGAAGTCAAAGGTCTAGATCATCATCCAATCAAAGGTCTAAATCATCATCCAAAGGTCTAGATCATCATCCAAGTCAAAGGTTTAGATCATCATCCAAGTCAAAGGTTTAGCTCCTCATCCAAATCAAAGGTCTGAATCATCATCCAAGTCAAAAGTTTAGATCATCATCCAAATCAAAGATCTAGATCGTCATCCAAATCAAAGGTCTGGATCGTCATCCAAGTCAAAGGTTTAGATCATCATCCAAATCAAAGGTCTGGATTATCATCCAAATCAAAGACCTGGATCGTCATCCAAATCAAAGTTCTAGATCATCGTCCATGTCAAAGGTCTGGATCGTCATCCAAGTCAAAGGTCTAGATCGTCATCCAAGTCAAAGGTCTAGATCGTCATCCAAGTCAAAGGTCTAGATCGTCATCCAAGTCAAAGGTCTAGATCAGGGATGTTAAACTCAATTTCATTGAGGGCCACATAAGGTTGTGTTTGACCTTGGAGGGCCGGGGGACATAACCAGGGGTGGGCATGGCCATGGTGTGGGTGGCCAGCTCAATGTCACTCATGTTGGGGAGGCACACTTGCAGTGCCAAGTGCTAAGGCAGGATTTTCCTGAAACCCTCCCTCACTCTCATTATAAGCTTCCTTCCTTCCTTCTTCTTTTTCAGTCCCTCTTCATTCTCCTTTCTTCTTCCTTCCCCTCTTTCCTTATTTTTCCTTCCTTGCTCTCTTCCCATCTTTCCTTCTTAGTCTTTCTCCTTTCCCTTTCTTCTTCCTGTCCCTTCTTGGATGCTCAAAAGGGGAAACATTTCTCCTTTTGTTTTGTTTTTAGTTTATTTTGCTAGCCCTCTGCCAGTGAAAACGGAGCTCAGGCTGGGGGCACGTGAGGTCCCCAATGCCCTATTTTCAGCCACGATGGCCTCCTGCATCCCTCTCCCAAATTCGGCCCATGGGCCTTGAGTATGACACCCCTGGTCTAGATCATCATCCAAGTCCAAAGTCTAGATCAATGTTCTCAAACTTAGCATCTTGAAGTTGTATGGACTTCATCACCTAGAATTCCTGGGAGTATCCTGGATTTTGCAGTATCCTTCCTCTGCCACGCCCATCAAGCCATGCCACGCCCACAAAACCAGTAGTAAAAAAAAATTGAATCCTACCACTGAGTTTGTTCTCTCCTTGATTAGTTTCCAGGAAAGAACCAACCTAGAATGTGTGGGCCTAAAGTCCCAAACTTGGCATCTTGAGGCTGCATCAAATTCAGTTCAAAAAATTCCTGGGAATTTCTTGAACTTAGCACCTGAAACTTGGTATCTTGAAGATATATAAGAATAATGGAGTTGGAAGGGATGTTGGCGATCTTCTACTGCAACACCCTTAATAATGCCCCAGCATATAACTTGTATATACTGTTGTGGCTCTCTATCCCCATCTAGTGGTGGTGGGTCAAATATGCCCCAATATATGATCTTTATAAATTGTTGTTGCTCTCTAGCCCCATCTAGTGGCCAGGGGGGCAAATATACCCCAACATATGGTCTTTATATACTGTTATTGCTCTCTAGCCCCATCTAGTGGCCAGGGGGGCAATATACTCCAACATATGATCTTTATATACTGTTATTGCTCTCTAGCCTCATCTAGTGGCCGGAGGGACAAATACCAAATATATTGTTTGAAGCTTACTTCGCCTCTTTACCCATCAGCCTGCACTCTCAAAACAAGTGCATGCTGGGAAGCCAGACTCCATTTCCTTTAGCATTTGGAGAAGGCAGAAGCATGCAGAAGAATCCATCTTTATCTGTGGCACATGGTCATCCAAGCACAAATGAATACACGGAGCATCACTGGTTAGATTAATTTGTTTGTACGTATTAATTGTTATGTTCAGCAGTAGCCCAATACTGCCTCTCTTGTATTTGGTTCTCATTGTATGTATCCCTATTTTCCCCAGTTTCACCATATCCTGTTCTTTCAATAAAGCCTTCAGATCTACCCACACGGTCTGTTTTATTGGAGGATAGGTGGTTTGAGCTACATGTTGAGCTGCACACAGATTAACGTGTAGTGAAGACAGAACAACCCTGCTCAAGCAGGAGACCCTATAACATTTTACACAAATGGTTGTACAATCTCTTCTTTTAAAAAAAACCCCTCCAGTGATGGAGCACCCACAACTTCTGGAGGCAAGTCGTTCCACTGACTAATTGCTCTAACCGTCAGGAATTTTTTTCTAGCTTGGTTCTCTCCTTGATTAGTTTCCAGAAGAGAACCAACCTAGAATTTGTGAGCCTAAAGTCCCAACCTTGGCATCTTGAAGATATTTCAAATTCATCACCCAGAATTCCTGAGAGTTTCTCAAACTTAGCATCTGAAACTTGATATCTTGAAGATGTGTGAATTTGAAAATCAAACTTGGAATTTTGAAGATGCGTGGAATGTGACTTCCACAATTCCTGGGAGTTTATCAAACTTGGCATTATGAAGATGCGTAGACTTTGGTTTCCAGAATTCCCCAGCCATCATTCTCATACACATCCTGAATTCTTCAAAATGCCAAGTTTGGAGTTGAAATCCACATTTCAAGTTGCCAAGATAAAGACTTAGACCACAAAACTTTTCCTTCACTGGAAATGCAAACAATTCTTTGGAAATTCAAATCATAGAATTCTAGCTTTGAGAGAGCCAAAACGGCCATTGAATTAACATTTTCCAGGCAGATAAGAAAATTTCTCCCAAAGTTTGAGAAAGCTCTGGCGGGAGGGAAGGGGGGGGGGTAAAAAAAATAAACATTTGAAGGCTAGTAGTGTTTATCTGTCATTGCCGTTTTAAAAACATTTGCAAATATTAACTGTCTAAAACTTAACTGGTTACCCTTTTTTTCCTTGAGTTATCATCTATCTAATCAGTCATTCCTTTCCTTGCAATACCGTATTATGTTCATCTTGTTCTTATGCCAAGTTTAAAAGAATCCGTCATTTTCTCACAGAGCTGTGATCGTCCTCCCTTGCAGTGGAAAACAGAATTTTGAATTTTAGATAGCCCTTTGTTAAGAGAACAGAACAGAACAAAATAACAGAGTTGGAAGGGACCTTGGAGGTCTTCTAGTCCAACATCCTGCTCAAACAGGAAATCCTGTACCATTTCAGACAGATGACAGCCCAGTCTCTTCACGAAAGCTTCCGTGAAGCTTTCAATGATGAAGCACTTACAATGTCTGCACATAAGTCATTCCACAATGATTAATTGTTCTCTCCGTCAGGAAATTCCTCCTTAGTTCTAGGTTGCTTCTCTCCTTGATTAGTTTCCACCCATTGCTTCTTGTCCTGCCCTCAGGTGCTTTGGAGAATAGCTTGACTGCCTCTTCTTTGTGGCAACCCCTGAGATACTGGAAGACTGCTATCATGTCTCCCCTAGTCCTTCTTTTCATTAAACTAGACATATTCAGTTCCTGCAACCGTTCTTCATATGTTTTAGTCTCCAGTCCCCTAATCATCTTTGTTGCTCTTCTCTGCACTCTTTCTAGAGTCTCCACATCTTTTCTACATCGTGGCGACCAAAACTGAATGCAGTGTGGCCTTACCAAGGCATTATAAAGTGGTATTACCAAGTGTGGCCTTACCAAGGCATTATAAAGTGGTATTAACCAAGTGGCCTTACCAAGGCATTATAAAGTGGTATTAAACACTTCACGTGATCTCCCTCTGTTGATGCAGCCTAGAACTGTGTTGGCTTTTTTGGCAGCTGCTGCACACAGCTGGCTCCTATTTAAATGGTTGTCCACTAGGACTCCAAGATCCCTCTCACAGTTACTACTGTTGAGCAAGGTACCACCTATACTGTACCTGTGCATTTCGTTTTTCTTGCCTAAATGTAGACCCTTACTCTTTTCACCATTGAATTTCATTTTATTAGATAGTGCCCAATGATATTGGAACATTGCTATCGTGTCTCCCCTAGTCCTTCTTTTCATTAAACTAGACATACCCAGTTCCTGCAACCATTCCTCATATGTTTTAGCCTCCAATCCCCTAGTCATCTCTGTCAGGTAAAGGAAAGGCTTAAATGCTGTTGCCGGAATCAGATTTGACTACAAGCTGGAGCCATCTGATACTCAGAATAGAACAGAGCTGGGGGGACCTTGGAGGTCTTCTAGTCCAGCCCCCTGCTCAAGCTGGAGAACCTGTACCATTTTAGATAAGTGATCATCTAAATTCTTCTTTAAAACATCCAGTGATGGAGCACCCACAATTTCTGGAGGCAAACTGTTCGCAGGAGTATAGCACAATGCCTTCTCATTATGTCTAATAATGATCGTCCTCATTCCCATGAAGGAAGTTAGCACCTACCCATCTCCTAGAACAGTGGTTCCCAAACTTGGCAACTTTAAGACTTGTGGATTTCAACTCCCAGAATCTCCAGCCAGCTCTGCTTGTCTTAAAGTTGCCAAGTTTGGGAACCACTGTTCTAGAAGAATGAAATATTCTAGGAAATATTAAAAAGGCAGAATATTATTTCCCTAGATGAGAAATGGAGAAATACTTTTCTAGGCAGGAAACAGACTCACTCTTAATAGCCCTCCCCCCTACCCTTTGTCAGTGGGCCATTAAGGCCTGAGCCAGGTTATTCTTCATAACAAAGACCCACCCCCTTCAGGCAGAGCCATTTCATTGCCCTTCATTGCACCACCTACCACGTTTCAACCAAACTTAGCACACAGCCAACCTACAAAGCTAGCTATGGACTCTGACAGCAACCAATCAGGATACTCTTCCTGTGCCCCAGGGAGTTCAAAGCCCAGAGAGGGAATAAAACCCAGGGATTATCAGCATCTCTTCCTTTTGCCCAGGACCTCAAGCCATGTGGTCCTGTCCACCATTAAAACCATCTTTCCAAGCAGCCTCCATGTCTCCGGTGTCTTTTTCCCCACTTGGAGCCGAACCCAGAAGGACGTTTCTTCCAACACCAGGTACAACGGTAACCATGTTTGCAAATGCAAAAGCATCTCTGCAACCAATCTCGCATTTACGACCGTTACAGCTTTGTAACGCCAAGGAAAACTGAAGGACGGTCATAACCATAGTTGTGGCTTCACTTAGTTTGCTGCCAATCCCATTTGCGGTCACTAATGAGGGCGACCAACAAACAAGCACAAAAGCGATTGTTAAATTACAACCATGGGTGGGTTTCAACCGGTTCGCGGCAGTCCCTGCGAACCGGTTGGTCAGCAAACCCGGAAGTAAGTAACTTCCGGGAACGGCGAAGGGCCCACCTGCGCGCCCGCGCGCCCGCGCACGCTCCTTACCCGGTTTTGATGAGTTCTGCGCTTCCACACATGCGCAGGACGCATATAGCGCCTGCGCGATCCTCCAGGAGCAGCTGGAGCATCACACAGACGCTAGTACGCATGCGTGCACCACACGTGTGCGCGAGGACGCCGCCGGCCCCGTTCCAACCGAACTGGTTGGAATGGGGCGAGAAACCCACCCCTGATTACAACCCAACCAGAATTGTGTAGCCTGGTATGTAGATAATTCTGATTAAAGACATTTAATACACACACACACACACAAATTCCCTCTGGATATTTATTTTCCTTGGATTTTTCGTGAGCCAAACGAATAAATGTTCTTTCGCTAAGCGTTCTTGACAATTTTTTCAAAAACAGAGAGCTCAAATAAACCTCCGGAGAACATTGCGAAGTGTCAGGTGTGTGTGTTTATGTCACTGGGGTAGGAAAAAGAGAGAGGAGGAGGAGGAGAGAGAGAGAGAGACAAACTCACAAAGAGGTCCTTTGTTTCTAACATGGTCGGCCTCCAAAATCTGTGACCGTAATTTCATTTATAGGAAATCCTTTATAATGTTCGTTTTAATGTTTCCATATGGAATTCTCCCAGGACTGGGTTCTTTTTTTTCTTTTTCCCTTTTTTAAAAAAAAATATAATAATATTATTTGGATAAGGCCAGAGAAAAGGGAAGGCACATTCCAGAGACGCGTATTCATTCGGGATCGAGTTCAAGCGTTTTTGGCAACGGTTGAAAAGCACAGATGCCCCTGTGTGCGTTATTTTTCGTTTCTTTTCTCTTTTTTTTGGGGTCTCCTGCTGTGTAACCTCAAATTGAGTCTGTCTGTGGTTGAAGCACTTTGTAAATCATGAAAACCCTATTAAAGGCCTGAAATATGATACACCGCATATTTTCCTCTTTTTTTTTTCTTCCCCGGGTCTAGTTTTCCATTGAACCATCCACAAAGATTGAATTGAGCTGGCCCTGTTTATCCTCTTGATTGCTCAGTTCGATCGTGGCGTTATTAAAACGATCTTGATACTTAAGAGCTGGTTCCCAGCATTGACAATGGCGGCCTGCTGTTAAAAGCTTTGAATTCTGACCCCCTTAGGTACTGTATTTTTCGGAGTATAAGACGCACCTTTTCCCCTCAAATAAGAGGCTGAAAATCTGGCTGCGTTTTATACACGAATACAGCATTTTTGCCTCCGAAACCGCCCTTCACCAAAATGGCCGTGCATAGCCTTTAGAGGCTTCCAGAATGCTCCTGGGTGTTGGGGAGGGCAGAAATGAGCAAACAATGGGGAGTTTTTTGCTCAATTTTGCCTCCCAGCCCCAGGAGCACTCTGTAAGCCTCCTAAAGGCTATGCAATGCCCTTTATTGACAAATAACGGCCCATTTTCACAAAAAACAGGCCGTTTTTTGCTCGTTTTGGGGGCCTTCACCCCCAGGAGCACTCTACAAGCCTCCTAAATGCTATTCATGCCCTTTTTAAAAGGGGGGGGCTGTTTTCACAAGGTCTACAGAGTGCAATTTTTTTTTAATTTGCCTCTTCAAAATCTTGGTGCATCTTATACTCCAGTGCGTCTTATACTCTGAAAAATACAGCATTCTTAACAACTGGCCACACATACTAATGTTTTATGAGAAACTGCACCCAGGTTATTGTCTAGGTAGAGAAGAGAAGAAGGCCCCATCAGCAGGTGATTGCTGATCTCAGGGGGTTTCGTACAGATGGCTGGGAGAAAATCCACTGGATACAAATGGAGGTTGGAGGCTGATTGGAATGAGGGTTGTGGTCCGCCAGCGGCCTGCGGAGCTGGCAGTAGAGTCGGACAGTGATGAGGAGGTTGGAGAGGAACATGGGCCAGTCTTGAAGTCTGGAGAAGGCTCGGACGAGGGCTCTGCATCGGAGGCAGAGAGAGGGCCAGGGCCATCTGTAGTTATGTGCTGCCTCCGGAGCCTCCGGAGTCTGACATCAGCGAGGCAGAGGAACAGGAGGAGCCAGTTCCCAGTGCATGCAAGCACAGAGCTGCCAGAAGGCAAGAACAATTAAAAAAAAGGGGGACTCAGGAGTAAGGCTGGAGATGATTGGCCCCTCCCATAAGACATAAAAAAGAGCAAACGAGCCTTTGCAGGAAAGAATTAGTTCATTCTGGTCGGTTCAAACTCTGAGAACCTCCGTTTGACGGTGCTACATTTGGCCTTGCAAAACTAATTGGCAATTAGACCTCTGGCAGCATTTCAAAGGAGATAAAGGTGGATAATTATCAACATTACCCTCAAAGACTTTGGCAACTCGAGCAGACATTTATCTGACTCTTCACAGACTGTTTGTGAATCATTACGGGACTTTGCTGGAGAGGCATTCCTTTAAACTAAATAAAAGAGGTTTTATGGGGACGAGGAGTCGGCTTCGTGCTTTTGGGAAGCCTAGATTAGAACAGACAGTTGTTCAGGGAGTTTTGCCCCCATTTTGCGACCTTTCTTGCCGTTGTTGTGAAGTGAATCACCGCAGTTGTTAAGTTAACAGCATGGTTGTGTAGGAAGAAAAATCCGGTCCGGTTCCAAGCCGAGAGAAAGATGCTGGAAAT
Organism: Thamnophis elegans; assembly: GCF_009769535.1. Classification (NCBI taxonomy): domain Eukaryota; kingdom Metazoa; phylum Chordata; class Lepidosauria; order Squamata; family Natricidae; genus Thamnophis; species Thamnophis elegans. Next base: position 142,383,268 of record NC_045543.1, on the reverse strand, counting down.
AAAAATGGGTTGGAAAGAAGGCCTCTGTTTATTTGGCTGCCAGAAACTTCAGTGACAGCAGAAATGTTTCTAGGGTGGCTGACAAAATGGCTCAGTGAGTGGATGGATCTTTATATTGAGATGCTCCAGGGGTTGTGCAATGTAATGAGCCTTGTGTCTTTTGCTATTCAATGGTGGTTGGTTAATCCTATTATGTCCTAAAGGTCCTGCCCTGTCCTTAGAATTTGGGTGGGGAATGTAAATTCTTAATCCCATCAGCTCCAGCCTTCGGTGGGAGCTGAGGCTGAAGACATATTGTTTATGAATAGATTGGCCCGGTCTTTCTGAATGGATGCAAAATCTGGATTCCTAAAGGTTAACCTCTTCTAGCTTCTTAGGTTTCCTATGGCAGGAAGACTGGGGTCACTTTGCCTTTGTTAAGATTTTCTCTGTTTCTTCTTTTGGGGAAATATAATATCTTCCTCTTTTAAAGATAAAGGTTCACCTCACAATATGTGCTAGTTGTTCCTGACTGTAGGGGTGTGTGTGTGCTCATCTCCGTTTCAAAGCCAAAGAAGAGCCAGCGCTACGAAGACGTCTCCGTGGTCATTAGCTGGCATGACTAAATGCCAAAGGCGCACGGAACGCTGTTACCTTCCACCGAAGGTGGTTCCTATTTTTCTACTTGCATTTTGCAGGCTTTCGAACTGATAGGTTGGCAGAAGCTGGGACAATGAACGGGAGCTCACTCCGTTACGCGGCGCTAGGGATTCGAACCGCCAAACTGCCGACCTTTCTGATCGACAAGCGCAGCGTCTTAACCACTGAGCCACCTTGCCTCTTTTAATATCCCCCAAAATATTTCTTCTCTAGAGGGAGGCTGGGCTTCCCACAGTTGTTAAGCGAGAATCTGGTTTGCCCCTGACTTGGCAGGTCACCAAAGGGGGAATGTGATTCCGGGACACTGTCATAAATAAAGTCAGTTGCAGGCAACCATGGGGATGTTGCCAAAGGTTATAACCGAGCCGATGTGGCTCAGTGGTTAGGGTGCAGTACTGCAGGCCACTTCAGCTGTGTTATCTGCAGTTCGGTGGTTCAAATCTCACTGGCTCAAGGTTGACTCAGCTTCCATCCTTTGAGGTGGGTGAAATAAGGACCCAGACTGTGGGGGCGATATGCTGACCCTGTAAACCGCTTAGAGAGGGCTGAAACCCTATGAAGCGGTATGTAAGTCTAACTGCTATTGCTATAAGAGTGAAAAACGGACATCCGTCACTTCTTTCAATGCCGTTGCAACTTTGAACAGTCGCTAAAGGAACTTTTGTACGTTGAGGACTATCTCTATAGGCCAAAGTTTCTCAGCTGCTATTTATAGAATAGAATACAATACAATACACATACATACAATACAATACAATACTAGCAGAGTTGGAAGGGACCTTGGAGGTCTTCTAGTCCCAACCCCTGCCTAGGCAGAAACCCTATACCATTTCAGACAAATGGCTATCCAGCATCTTCTTAAAGACTTCCAGTGTTGGGGCATTCACAACTTCTAGAGGCAAGCTGTTCCACTGATTAATTGTTCTAACTGTCAGGAAATTTCTCCTCAGTTCTAAGTTGCTTCTCTTTGAGGGGAGGATGATGATGGTCCCCAGATTAATGAAAGTTTCAGCTCACATTTCAAAACAAATTGAACCAGACACTGGGGTCATGTTATCATATGTGGTGGACATGTGTAGAAGCAAAAAAAATAAAAAATACTGGGCAAAAATCCAAATGTGGTTGGTCAAGATGACGCAGCAGCATATTGAACTAAAACCTGAACTGTTCTTGGGTATCTTGAAAAATATAGTAAAGAAATGTATATTTGATTATTCATGTAATAACTGCAGCTGGAATTGCATTTGCGCAAATTGGAAGGGTGAAGAGATCCCCACAGATGAAAATGTGATTAAAAAGAATATTAGAACGTGCAGAAATGAATAATTAACACTTGCAATTGAGGGAAAGGGAAGAACCTGATTATTATATATGGGAGCTATTCTATCAACGGTTAGAGACTAATATGAAAAAATGTATTATAGAGTTAAATAAATTAAGAGAGAAATGGTATAACAATAGATATGTTAAGTTTTAAGTACTAGTACTAAAATAAGTGTGTTTGTGTGTGTGTTTGTGTGTGTGTTTGTGTGTGTGTGTGTGTGTGTGTGTATTTTGAATATGTTGGTAAGCTATAACTCTTATGACACAAAAATTTGCATCCAGAAGACACACAGTTTAATGAATAACATTTCAAATCTTTTTGAAGAAGCCAAACATCTGCTGTAATATTTCCTCGAATTACAATTCATGTAGAAAATAGTTTTCTTGCTACCGAACTTCCTGGAATGGGATTAGGTGTTGTTTTCATTTAAATTGTATTCTGATGTGAACTGAACTCCAAGGACTCAAGCACCACCTTTAATAACAATATTATTGAAAGGTTACGTGTTTGTTAGCGCGTAACATTTGCTAGTTAGAAAAGATGCTGCCAGATTCTTTCTGATTTTCATTCCCGTGTCTGCAACAGATATTCACCTTCTAAGCGATATTTGATAAATAGAGTAAGTGTTTGTTTCTTTTATACTTCACCTCTGTAACTTGAAAAGTCTTTCATCTCTCCGGTGACTATTGCTAGAACCTATCAGTTAATCAGTTCATTCATTTCAGGTTTATATTTGATCTGACGCTTCAAGTGGCCCTAAAACTGAGAGAGTTGATGGGAAGCCAAGATGAGGGACCAAGAGGGTTTTCTGCATCTTGATGCTACCATCTGGTGGCCAATTGGAGTATCACAGCCTCAATTCTTCATGAGAAGGAGTGGCCAACATAAATCTTTGCTTCCAATATTTGGAATACGGTAGGTAGGTAGGTAGAATGGAATAGGAAGGAAGAGAAGAGAGAACAGAGAAGAGAGAAGAGAGAAGATGATAGAATTGAATTAGAATTAGAATAGAATAGGAATAGGAATAGAGAGTAGAGAATAGGAAAATAGAATAGAAAAGGGAATGAGAATAGAGAATAGAGAATGGAATGGAAATGAATGGGAATAGAGAATAGGAATAGAGAATAGAATGGAATGGAATAGAATAGGGAATAGGAATAGAGAATAGGGAATGGAATGGAAATTAATGGAATATGAATAGAGAATAGGCATAGAGAATAGAATGGAATGGAATGGAATAGAATAGAATAGAATAGAATAGAATAGGGAATGGGAATAGAGAATAGAGAATAGAATAGAGAACAGAGAATAGAGAATAGAGACTAGAGAATGGAATGGAAATGAATGGAATAGGAATAGAGAATAGGAATAGAGAATAGAATGGAATAGAATAGGGAATGGGAATAGAGAATAGAGAATGGAATGGAAATGAATGGAATAGAGAATAGAGAATAGAGAATGGAATAGGAATAGGAATATAGGAATAGAATAGAATAGAATAGAATAGAATAGAGCAGGAGATCCATACCCGTGATGGCAACTTATGGCATGTGTGCCGGAAGTGGCATACAGAGCCATATCTTCGGGCAAGCCAGCTGTCGCCTGTTGCTCTTCTGGGTTCCAGTGCATGCAAAAATGCCCCGAAAAATGGTTTGAAAATCCCCCCAAAATCACCTGGAAATGGCCTGAAAAACAGCCCCAAAACAGGCATGCGTGCACCAGCCAGCTGGGCTTCAGGTTTGCAGCACACTGCAGCACTTGAATGCACATGCATTCAGTTTGGGCCCTCGGTGGCGAAAAGATTCCCCATCCCTGCACTAAACCAAATATTGCAGTTTTCCCCTATGAAAGCGAGAATCTTGTTCCTCAACCCAACAACATAACAGGGCCAATCTTTGCTAAAGGCTTCATCATGCCACCACTTCACTCTGCGAACTATCTGCCGTAAGCGTAGCTCCGTTGCGGAAATTTCTGAACTCCATTGAGTGCGCAATTATTTGAATTGTATACAGTGCACAGGTGCTTTTCTGGAAAAGGTTTTCCCACAACACAGCAGGAGCTACACTTTAAGCCTAAAGAGCACACACTTGGTTTTCTCAGGTGTTTCTTCTTTTTCCCACCTCCTCCCCTTCTTTCTTCACATGCTAATCTTCTCAAGCTGCCTGGCAAATATACACCTCATTAATTAATGCTCCTTTGGCATCTGGCAGCGCAAGACAATCTGTGCGCCCGCCCGTCGTGTGTGTTTTAATCAAGATTGGAGTATAAACTTATTATCAGGATCATAACACCATTAAGCGTTTTGAAGAAATCCATGCCACTTCCCTCACTGTTACACTCTGATGTTGCTGTCTTGGGAGAAACATCCAGAGATACATAAAATGGGCAGCTGTCACTCTGGGTCTATTTAACAGAAATGCAGAGTTGGAAGGGACTTTGGGGTCTTCTAGTCCAATCCTTTGCTCAAGCAGGAAACCCTACACCATTCAGACAATGGCTATCCAACAGCTTCTTAAAGACGTCCAGTGGGGACATTCACAACTTCTGGAGGGAAGCTGTTCCACTGATTGATTGTTCTCACTCTTAGGAAATTCTTCCTTAATTCTAGGTTAGTTCTGTCCTTGATTAGATGTTCCTATATTGCACTATTCCACCTTCATCTGATCCCCTTTTGTGACTTTCTGACAAGCATAGTCATGAACAGAGTTGGAAGGGACCTAGAGTCTCAACATCTTCTTTATGGGGTGGTGACCAAAATTGGATGCAGGATTCCAGGTGTGGTCTTACTAAGGCTTTCTAGGTGGTATTAGTACCTCACTTGATCTTAATGGTATCCCTCTGTTAATGCAACTTAGGATTGCATTGGCTTTTTTGGCTGCTGCCACACACTGTTGGCTCATATTTAATTGATTGTCCACTAAGATGCCAAGATCCCTATCATAGTTAATGTTATTAAGCCAGGTTTCACCCAATCTAAATGTGTACTTTGGGTTTAGAATGGAATGGAATGGAATAGTAGAGTAGAACAGAACAGAACAGAACAGAATAGAACAGAATAGAATAGAATAGAATAATAGACGTCAGTATAGTAGAATAGAATAGAGTAGAGCAGAGTAGAATAAATAGAATAGAGTATAGTAGAATAGAATAGAATAGAATAGAATAGAATAGGAATAGAATAGAATGTAGAAATAGAATAGAATAGAATGTAGAAATAGAATATAGACTATAGGAATAGAATAGAATAGGAATGGAATAGGAATAGAATAGAATATAGAATAGAATAGGAATAGAATAGAATAGGAATAGATAGGAATAGAATAATAGAGTAGAGTAGAATAGGAATAGGATAGGAATAGGAATAGGAATAGGAATAGAATAGGAATAAATAATAGAGTATAGTAGAATAGAATAGAATAAAATAGAATAGAATAGAAATAGAGAACAGAAATAGAGAATAGAATGAATAGAATAGGAATAGGAATAGGAATAGGAATAGAATAGGAATAGAATAGGAATAGAATAGGAATAGAATAATAGAGTATAGCACAATAGAATGGAATAGAATAGATAATGAATAGAATAATGAGTAGAATAGAATAGAATAGAACAGAACAGACAAAGAAGTAGAGTAGAGTAGAGTAGAAGTAGAATAGAATAAATGAATAGAATAGATAGAATAGAATAGAATAGAATGAGAACAGAAGAGTGTAGAGTAGAGTAGAGTAGAGAAAGTAGCTAGGAATGGCACAGCACAACACAAACAACACAGAACAGAAGAGAATAATAAGTTTATTGTCACTTTTAATGTACACTAATCAAATACATTAAATGAATTTTCCTTGCCGAATGGGGAAGCCAGCAGATTCACTTCACAAGCTTTACAATTGGACTTTTTTCCCCCTTGAAAATGTTTGCTTCTATCCAAGAAGTTTCTCCATTCTTATGTGACTTCAGTTTCTCGTGTGATGTTAGTTGTTCCCTGACTTATGACCATTTTTCACACTTCACCCATCGCAGTATCCCCATGGTCACATGATCAAATCGAGATGCTGTGCAGTTGACTCATATCTATGATGGCTAGAGTGTCCCAGGGTCACGTGACACCCCCCCCCTTTATGTGACCTTCTGACAAGCCAAGTTCAATGGGAAGCCGGGATTCACAAAACAGCCGTTGTCGGCTTAACAACTGCAGTGATTCACTTAACCACGGTGGCAAGAAAGGTGGGAAATGGCAGAAAATTCACTTAACAGCCGTCTCACTCAGCAACTGAAAGGGTGGGCTCATTGGGGGTTGTAAACCGAGGACAAGCTTTAACTTATTCCGTGGAACTCCTACAGCACCAGCAGTGGCAGAAGAAATGAGGAAGGAGGGAACATACTTTAAGGAAAGCTTTCCAGAAGGCATCAAAGGAACTCTGGGAAGAGGTTGCCGTGTCTGAAATATATTCGGTTTCTGGAGGAACCCAGCTGGCAGGAGGAGGGCACAAGGCACATCAATGCAACTGCGAAACCTATGGTAGATTTATGGTTTGTGGCACCCACTTTGCATCCAAGGCATGAAGAAAGAACGAGGCTATATTTCAACTTCAGGGAATTCATTCACATCAGCACATGGTTCTTCTTCTTCATCATCATCATCTCCTCCTCTCCTCCTCTCATCCCTCCTCCTCCTCTTCTTTCTTTTTCCTTCTCCTTTTTCCTTTTCTCCTCCTCCTCTTCTTCTCTATCCTCCACTTCTTTTCCCTCCTCCTTCTTTTCCATCTCCTCCTCTTTTTCTTTCATCTTCTCCTTCTTCTTTTCCTTCTCTTCTCCTCTTCTTCTTCCCTTCTTCTTTTCCTCCTCCTCCTCTTTTTCTTTCATCTTCTCTTTCTTCTTTTCCTTCTTCTTCTCCACCTCCTTACTTATTCTTCTCCTTCTTTTCCTCCTCCTTCTTCTTTTTTCCTTCTCCTCTTCCTCTTCTTCTTCTTTCATCTTCTCCTTTTCTTCTTCTTTTCCTCTCTTTCTCCTCCTCCTCTTCTTCTTCTCCATCTCCTCCACTTTTCTTCTCATTCTCCTTCTTTTCCTCCTTCTTCTCTCCTCCTCCTCCTTCCCTCCTCCTCCTCTTTTTCTTTCATCTTCTCTTTCTCCTTCTTTTCCTTCTCCTTCTCCTCTTCTTCTTCTCCACCTCCTCCACTTCTTCTCCTTCTTTTCCTCCTCCTCTCTTCTTCTTTCATCTTCCTTTTCTTCTTCTTTCCTTCTCTTTCTCCTCCTTTTTTCTTCTCACCTCCTCACTTCTTCTTCTCATTTTCCTTCTTTTCCTCCTCCTTTCTCCTCCTTTTTTCTTTCCTTCTCTTCTCTTCTTTCCTTCTCCTCTTCTTCTCCACCTCCTCCACTTCTTCTTCTTCTTTTTCCTCCTCCCCTCTTCTTCTTTTTCTTCCTCCTCCTCTTCTTCTTCTTTCATCTTCTCCTTCTCCTTTTTCTTCTTCTCTCTCTTCTTTTCTCTCCCCTCTTCTTCTTCTTCTCCTTCTCCTTCTTTTCCTTCTCCTCCTCCTCCTCTTTTTCTTCCTCTTTCTCCTCTTCTTCTTTCATCTTCTTCTCCTTTTCCTTCTCCTTCTCCTCTTCTTTTTCTTCTCCACCTCTCTTCTTCTCCTTCTCCTTCTTTCCTTCTCCTCCTCCTCCTCTCTTTTTCTTCCTCTTTCTCCTCTCTTCTTTCATCTTCTTCTCTTTTTTCTCCTTCTCCTCCACTACCACCACCACCACCCCACCACCTCCTCCTCCTCCTCCTCCTCCTCCTCCTCTTCTTCTTCTCTTCTTCTTCTTCTCTTCTTTCTCTTCTTCTTCTTCTAAACGTATCCTCGCAGGTGCCAAAGGTGTTAATACTCTTCCATTCAAAACCCACTTTCTCTTTCCTAGAATACCACTGAATCAACACAGCTTGCATGATTCTGAAGTTCCATGGATAAGAACACACCAGGAATTGAGGGAGGGTGAAATTTGACATATCCGGAGGACATGATTTTACCCTAAGCATTTTTAAACTCACTTACCCAATAATTGACATACTACTTTTCGCTAGAAGTTGGTTCCAAGCTTCCACTACTCTTTCTGTGAAGTCATACTTTCTAATACTATTTACGTCCCTTAGTAAGCGAAAATTACACAACATTTGTTTCCATTATTTTGCTTAACCCACCCAACTGGTTTTCTCTCATTGCACAATAAGCCAGCAGCTGCTCCTGAAACCCCAAAAAGGACGACATGGTACGTTTACTGATGTCTCTGAGAATGGGAGGAGGTCTAATCTGATCTCCGAAGTGAATTCAAATCATGTCTGCTTCCAGCCTCCTCCTGTCCTCCTCCCTAAAAACATATCTCAGTGACAGAGGTGGGTTCCTACCAGTTTGCACCTATTCGGTGGAACCGGTTCGTCAAATCTACCGAACAGGTTAGAAGAGGTTCCACCAGTGGACCCAGAAAGCAGGCCACACCTACAGAAGAGGTTCCAAAAATGTTTGAAACCCACCACACACACACACACACACACACACACACACACACACAGACTAACACAGAGAGAGAAAGGGAAAGGAAGAAAGGCAGAAAGAAAAAGAAGAAAGAAAAAGTGAGAGAGAGATGAAAGAAAAAAGGAAAAAAGGGACAGAGAGACAAAAGGCAGGAAAGAGAGGGGGGAGAGAGAGAGAGAGAGAGAAAGAGAAAACACATGGCCGGCAAGCCACTCCCACCAGGTCACATGGCCCGCAAGCCACTCCCACAAAGGAGGCCACACCCACAGAGTAGGTTCGAAAAAAATTTGAAACCCATCACTGCTCAGTGTGAACCCACTTCTCAATGGAATTGTTAGTTTAGTTTAGTTTTTTCATTTATATGCCGCCCTTTTCCCCGAAGGGGACTCAGGGCGGCTCACAATCCAAGTCAAGGGAAAGGGTACAAATAAAGAATAAAAAGACGAACAAAACAATGCACAATTTAAAAAGCACACAACAACCATACCATTCGAGGGAGGGGGCAAAGGCTCTTTAGCCCCAGGCCTGTCGGAATAGCCAGGTTTTAAGGGCTTTGCGGAAGGCCTGGAGGGGTGGTGAGGGTTCGAATCTCCACGGGGAGTTCGTTCCAGAGGGTCGGAGCACCACAGAGAAGGCTCTCCTCCAGGTAGTCGCCAGCCGGCATTGGAATTCGGAGGAGGCCTAATCTGTGTGATCTGATCGGTCTATTGGAGGTAATTGGCAGGATGGGGTTACGATTAAGGTTAAATGGTTAGGAGGGGGTTAAATTTACTGAATAATAGAGTTGGAAGGGGCTGGCACTTACATGCCTATTTTTTTGCCCATTTGTGCCCATTTGGGGGCTTTTCAGGCCACTTTCCAGGTCAATTCCAGGCTGTTCTCTAGGCCATTTTGAGGCTGTCTTTCGGGCTATTTTTCGGCCATTGGGGGGGGGGTCAAAAATGGTCTGAAAAACCACCTAAAATGGCCTGAAAACAGCTAGAAAAACAGCCTGAAAACAGCCCAAAACCGGCATTTTTTTAACCATTTTTGGGCTGTTTTCAGGCTATTTGGGGGGCATTTGCGGGGCATTTTCCAGCCCTCCAGTGCTCGGAAAAGCCAGCTGGCCAGCATGTGTTGTAGCCCAGTAGGAGCCGTTGGAGCTGCCACCAGACTTCGACAGCGAGGGGCCCTATGAGTCGGCTCTGGAGGATTTGGAGGACCCTGGACAGGGTTCCGACTCTGAGCTGGGTGCAGAGAGGCTGGTTGGCCACCAGGAGGCACCTGAGCCTTGGACCAGTGGAGAGGAGAAGAGAGAGTGAGCCAAAGGCCAGTAGTGAGTTGTTCCTGGATGCACGCCATCGAAGAGCTACTAGGCGTCAGGAACAATTACGCAATTACAGGAGGTGATTGCACTCAGCTGGTGGTCATTAGGCTCCTCTCCAGACTATAAAAAGCTACTGGTGCACACGCCCCTCTTTGCAGAAGTCAACGCAGGATTGAATGTCGGAGGACATTACTGTGAGCTTGGCAGGCTGGATTGCTGCCAAGCCTTATCTGTGTTTATTGCTGCCCAAGCTTGTCTGTGCTGAGTTGCTGCCAAGGACCTGTTTGTCTGTTAATTAAATGCCATAATTTATCTCTGGCTCAGAGTGGTGTGGAACGAGGGGGATCAGAACAGCATGGATCTGTGTGCAGGAACCCAGAAGAGCAGCTGGTGATGGCACGCGTGCCCATAGAGTGCCACCTCTGACAGCCATGGGTTCGCCATCAAGGCCCTACACTATTCGAAACAAATGGTGGTCCAGTCACTTTTTAAAAACCTCCAGTGATGGAGCCCCCACAATGTCTGGAGACAAGCCGTCCCACTGGTTAATTTTTCTCACTCTTAGGAAATTTCTCCCTAATGCCAAGTTGCTTCTTTCCTTGGTTCGTTTCCATCCATTGTCTCTTTTCTTGCTTTCTGGTGCTTTGGAAAATAAGTTTTTTTAAAAACTTTGGTTTGTCAAACATGTACAAGATATCAGGTATAAGTATAAACATGGACATGAACAGAGGAAATGAATGCAAATGAATGAGGACAGTAGGACAGGGACGGAAGGCACGCTGGTGCGCTTATGCACGCCCCTTTAAGGACCTCTTAGAACAGTGGTTCCCAAACTTGGCAACTTTAAGATTGTGGACTTCAACTTCTAGAATTCTCCAGCCAGCTACGACTAGCACATATGTGCGAGGGGAACCTTTCCCTTTAAGAAGATATTAATCAATTCTGTTCCTAAATCCAAGTCGACTTGCCGTTCTTAGATTCCACTTGGTTGCTCGGTACATGTTTTATTTGCCTTTCAAGGGCGGATACATTTCACGCTGCAGTCTAAATTCATCCTTGCAAAACAAAGACTGTAGCCCAGGAACATATCACTGCCGTTTCCAGCCTACTGACTCTGAAGCCTGATGTTCCAAACCATTTCCTTGCTGTTTAATTCACTTGAGCAATAAATCTCGGCTACCAAAATTGCTCGAAGGTGTCACCCCGCGGATACACCGGCAGCATTTTGGTCCTGAAACCAGCATCTCCGCTTGGTAATAACAGGTTTCAGGCTTAAGAGCTCCATTCTCCCGCGAAAAAGAGAGTCTCGGCGTTACAGGTATTCTTGGAAGAGACGCGAGATGATTCTTCTCTTAAAAGGGGTGTAAAAGTAGAAACTGGAAACTCCTCCGTGGCCTTTATAGGTCCACAAATATCGAAGAGACAATATTTTTTTTTACTTTAGGGAAAAGAACAGCTTCTGGGCTTGGTTGGAAGAAACGTCCATCTGGGTTCAGTTCCAAGTGGGGAAAATGACATTGGAATCATGGAAGCTGCTTGGAAAGATAGTTTAATGGTGGACAGGACCACATGGATTGAGGTCCTGGGCAGAAAGACACATGGGAGAGGGAGGGAGGGAGGCAAATTTGTGAAATTTGCCAGGCTGTCCCCCCTCCCCTCTTCACCTTCCCAATGCCGGCGGCTTCGGGAGATGCTAGCCCGGCGGGGACATGGGCAGCGGCCTGGCACGGTGCTCAAGAGTAAAGTGCCAATTAGAGGCAGCCGGCGCGAAGCTCCGCAGTCCTGGAGGGCAGGCAGGCAGCCTTCGGCAAAGGCAGGAGGAGGCAGTGGGTGCATGTGGCAAAGGCGAGACAGGGCGAGCATCCGAGTGGGTGGACCAGTTTGGGGGCATAGCCATCCAGCAATCACTGCTGGTTCTGCGACTCAGGCTGCCATACCACTACCGGTTCGGCCAAACCGATCTGAACCATCTAGGAAGCCACCCCTGATCTTCGGTAGTTCAGAAGGAGAATCAGGATAATTTCCCAATCAAAGTTTGTGTTTGTGTATGTCGGGTTTAGGGGGGGGGGGAGAACCTGAACTTGGTTTCTGAGTGAAAAGCCACAACAGTATCCCCAAGCAAAGACAGAACTGGGACAAAGAGAATACCTTTACGTTTAAATGTCATTGATTCGTTAATTTAATTTAATTAATTAATCTGTAAATTAATTACGGGTGTCCCTTGGGCCCTTCTCCCAAATTATCACTGAACGGTGCTTTTTCACATGAGTCAAAGAGAAAATTCTTAAATACATAGTGAACAATTTTATGGAATGTAATTAATGTTAAACACCACCATTCAGTAATAATTGGAAGACAGGCGAGATACCCCTGTGCACACGCAAAAAAATCCTCCTTTTCCCCCCTTAACTAAATCAAATGGATGTTCTGAGGACAACTGACTCTGTAATTTGATTCAGAATAGACTGGACTGGACTAGAATAGAATAGAATAGAATAGGAATAGGAATAGGAATAGGAAATAGGAATAGGAATAGGAATAGGAATAGGAATAGGAATAGGAAAAGGAAAGAATAGAATAGGGAATGGGAATGGGAATGGGAATAGAATAGGAAAGAATAGAATAGAATAGAATAGAATAGAATAGAATAGAATGGGAATGGGATTGAATAGGAATAGGAATAGGAATAGGAATAGGAATAGGAATAGGAATAGGAATAGGAATAGGAATAGGAATAGGAATAGGAATAGGAATAGGAATAGGAAAGAATAGAATAGGGAATGGGAATGGGAATGGGAATAGAATAGAATAGAATAGAATAGGAAAGAATAGAATAGAATAGAAATAGAATAGAATAGATGGGAATGGGAATGGGAAGGGGAATGGGAATGGGAATGGGAATGGAATAGAATAGGAATAGGAATAGGAATAGGAATAGGAATAGGAATAGGAATAGGCATAGGAATAGGAATAGGAATAGGAATAGGAATAGGAATAGGAATAGGAATAGCAGAGTTGGAAGGGACCTTGGAGGTCTTCTAGTCCAACCCCATGCTTAGGCAGGAAATCCTACACCACTTCAGACAAATGGTTATCCAACATCTTCTTAAAAACTTCCAGTGTTGGAGCATTCAGAACGTCTGGAGGAAAGTGTTCGACTGATTGATTGTTATAACTGTCATGGAATTTCACTTTAGTTCTAGGTTTCTTCTCTCCTTGATTAGTTTCCAACCATTGCTTCTTGTTCTACACTCAGGTGCCTTGGAGAATAGCTTGACTCCCTCTTCTTTGTGGCAACCCCTGAGATATCGGCAGACTGCTATCATGTCTCCACCCAGTCCTTCTTTTCATCAAACTAGACATACCCAGTTCCTGCAACCGTTCTTCATATGTTTTAGTCTCCAGTCCCCTAATCATCTTTGTTGCTCTCTCTCTGCTACTCTTTCCAGGAGTCTCCACATCTTTTTTACATTGTGGGGACCAAAGTCTACATAGAATCTGCGTTTGATATTCCCACTTAAATTAACTCACTTGTTCTAAATTTAACTGGTTCCAGAAATTTAAACTGGCAGTCAGATTGACCTCTATGTGTCTATGGCTAAATTCATGACTTTCGTTATGGTTCAAAATATTGTGCTTCCTTAGAAAATGAATCTAGTTGAATGAAAAGAAGGACCAGGGGTGACATGTGAGCAGTCTTCCAATATTTAAGGGGCCACCACAAAGAGGAACGGGTCAAGCCCCTGCAGGCAGGACAAGAAGCAGTGGATGGAAACTAATCAAGGAGAGAAGCAACCTAGAACTAAGGAGAAATTTCACGACAGAACAATTGATCAGTGGAATGACTTGTTTCCGGAAGTTGTGGGTGCTCCAACATTCAAGAAGAGTCTTTTAACTGAAATATTTTAACGGTCTTCTGCTTGAGCAGGGGGTTGGATTAGAAGATCTCCAAGGTCCCTTCCAACTCTGTTATTCTGTTAATTCAGGGAGAGCTAATTCACCAGAGTTGGGACAATTCCAGACTCTTAGATTACTAGGTATTCTCTCTGTATGTGAGATTTTTCTGGTTCCACCACAAAACCGCGTTCGACTAAAGCCGCGTCGACGAAACCGCGTAGCTGACGTCATCACAGGGCAACAACAGCGCGGAGACAGAAGCACGCTGTAAATGCTAAACCTAAAATTAACCCCTAAACCTAAACCTAAACCTAACCCTAACCCTATCCCTATCCCTAACCTAACCCTTAACCTAACCCTAAACCTAACCCTAAACCTAACCCTTAACCTAACCCTAAACCTAATCTTAAACCCTTAACCTAACCCTAAACCTAACCCTAACCCTTAACCTAACCCTAAACCTAACCTAACCCTTAACCTAACCCTAAACCTACCCTAAAGCTAACCCTAAACCTAACCCTTACCTTAACGTGAATCGGCTTGCTTTAAAGCGCTATTTAAAGCGCCCTTCTTTCTCCGCGCTCGCTGTTGTCGCCCTGTTGATGACGTCAGCAACGCGATTAATCGGGTGTGCTTTAGTCGAGCGCGGTTTTGTTGTGCCACGGATTTTTCTTTCTAAAAATACCTTGCATCCTTCTACTATGAAACATTACAGCAAAATACACATTTATCAATGGGGATTTGAAAAGGTTTCTGACCTCACCCAACAGAAAAACTTCACGACTAATTCTCTTCATCATCTGCCACTAGAGGGAGCCAGACACAACGTTTTAAAAAAGGAAGTAAATTAAACCCTCATTTTCCAACCATTATTCCTGCCATTCGGTTTTGAGGTCCTAAAGGGCAATCTAGCCTTTGCCATTGAATTACCTGCAGCTCATAATACAGTATCCTGGAGTTCAGCCACACTTGCTTCTGTCTTTGGGCTTAATTTGGAAAAGTCAGCACAATTTAATGAGCACCTGATGCACAAACGTCAAAGAAAGAAGTGAGCCACATACTAGAATAAAGGCGCAGCAAATTTCAGGTATACATGTGCGGGAAGAAATGCGCATCTCGTTCAGTTCCAAGCTGGGAGAAAGATGCTGGAAACATTGGAGGCTGATTGGAAAGATGGTTTATGATGAAGCGAATCACCAAGCAGTGTGATTCTGGTGCAGCTGACAAAATGGAATTGAGAGTGATGAGGTTTTTATACCTTCTTCTTCAAGCTTTGCACTTGTTGAAAGAAATGTCCTTCTGGGTTCAGCTCCAAGTGGGGAAGAAGACACTGGAGACATGGAGGCTGCTTGGAAAGATGGTTTATTGTTGGACAGGGCCACATGGCTTGAGCCCTGAACAGAAAGGTGATCACATGCTTCAATGTTGGTGGAGAAGAAGAGAAGGGCTGAGGGAGGGGCTTGCTAGGCTTTTTATACCCTGTTCAGTCCCACCTCTCTGTTTCCTGTTCCTGTGCAAGAAATGTATTCTGATTGGTTGTCAGACTCCCATGGTGCCATGCAGGGGGCTACTCTCTAGGCTGTTTTGAATCCAGGTATAGATGAGTTCTCAGATGCCATGTGGAGAGTTGAGTAACATCCCTTCCCCCTGCAGCTGCAGTGGGGAAGTCTTTATTATGTAAAGTGGGCTAGCCTGGCCTTCTCAATGGCCTATTGACAAAGTGTGGATGGGCAGGAAGCTACAGGCAACTATTCTGTCTTTTAAAGCATGTTTCTTTCTTTTCACATCCAGAGAAATATTCTGCTTTTTCCATATTTCCTAGGATATTTCATTTTTTCGGGGAGAGGGCTGGATGATAACTTCCCACACACTTGAGCTTCCTTGTTCCTGTGCAATAACATGTATTCTATTGGCTGTTGTCAGACTCCCATGGGGCCATGTAGGGCAGTGGTGGGTTCCTAACGGTTTGAACCGGTAGTAGCTTAGCAGCCTGGGTCGCTGGAACCCTGGCAGTGACCCAGACCTGCCACGCTCTTTGAACCGATTCTCCCAGCGGCCCCTGTAGGCGCTGCCATCTTGTTTTTTGCTTCTGCGCATGCGCAGAGCAATTTTTGTGCAAGCGCGCATGGGGTTGTGTCCCTGACAGAACCGGCAGTAGTGGCTGCCAGAACCCACCACTGATGTAGGGGTTATGTGGGGGTCATCGCTGGCTCTATAGGCACAAGAAGAAATACAAATCCTAGGTGTTTGAGCTAAATTTGGTTGACGTTGCTGAGGATGATGCAGAAGGAGGGGCTTGTTGAGTATTAAGATGTTGATTAGTTGCCGTTTAGGCGGGAGGAATGCTTGTTGTTGATTGGGCAATCGGGGTTGACAGTGGGGTATTTAAAGGAGCGTTCCTCCGGTGTTAAAGTTGTGGTTCTCTGTTGTTTAATAAAGAAGTTTACTTAAACCGAGCTATTGCCTGATTTATTGCATCCCAAACCTTGTATTCCGAAAGGGAGACATTTTCTGTCAGCGAAAACAATCAGTGGAATGGCTTGCTACCCCTTTGTAAGCACAGGTGGACTGCTGGGGTTCGCAGGAGTTTGGTGAACCTCTAGCTAAGATTCTGGGCAGTTCGAAGAACTCCCAAATCCCACTTCTGGCTTGGCCCCGCCCCGCCCCTCCCACCCCACCCCTCCAGGAGTCCCCACGCAGCCCATTTTCGGATGCAGGTAAGCGCAGGATATGCGCGGGGCTCGGGGAAGGCAAAAACAGGCCTACTAGAAGTTCAGCCTCCAGAGGGCCTCTGGAGTCTGGGGACACCGTTTTTTGCCCTCCCGGAGGCTTGAAAAAAGCCCAGGGAGGACAAAAATACTCGCTCCCTCCCCCGCCATGGTGCAGAAGGCCAACTATGCCACGCCCGCCATGGCGACGCCCACCCAGAAAACCAAGCAGAGAACCCATTGCTAAACTGTTTGTAAGCATGGGCTTCTCAAAAGAAAGTCAAGATGGTCGTTGCAAATGTGCACTTGAACCAGAGGTGGGTTCCTACGCGTTTGCACCTATTCGGTAGAACCGGTTGTCAAATCTATGGAACCGGTTAGAAGAGGTTCCCACCAGTGGACCCGGAAAGCAGGGCCACACCCTACAGAATAGGTTCCGGAATTTTTTGAAAACCCACCACTGGCAAGGATCTTGTAACTTGACAGCTTTAAGACTTGCATGCTTCAATGCCAGAGTTTCTGAATAGTTATTCGGATCGACCTAAGTACTAATCATAATTTCATATCCGGTCACATGGGCAGCAAGCCGCTCCCCATCTGGTCACATGGTGGCAAGCCACTCCCACAAAGGAGGCCACACCCACAGGTTCCAACAATTTTTGAAACCCACGCACTGACTTGAACATACAAAGGGGCTGGTTTTGATTGTGCCTCCGCAACCCGCATCTTGATTCATTGTCCTTTTCTCCGTGAAACGCAATGAGCAAATTTGGGGGACCAACTGGAGTCCATTTCTTGCTGAGGAAAGCAAGAGACTAAAAACCTGAGTTGCCCTCCCGCAAGTCCGTCAAACGGTTCTTGACGGGTTGCGAAATGAGCCAGCTTCATAGTTACGAGATATGGATTATTTGTAGATAAGAGTTGTGTTGTCTCACAACACACTTAAATTCGCTAATGTTATTATTTGCTTAGCCTTATCAAGTTCCATAAACTCTTTTATTTTTTTATCTTTTGAATGGGGTCCAAAAGAACTGCTTAAACTCTTCTGGGTGGTGTAAAGTTGACAAAAACCTTAGTAGGCCAGGTGGTGTCAAACTGATCTGGCAACCAACATCTGAAGGGGGATTTTGGCTCAGGATTTAAGTAGTAATTCTGGAAAAATCTGGCTAAGATCGACCCAGATTTGATGGTCCATAATCAGTCAACTCAAGCCATCAGTGACAGAGGGACGTTATCAAGTTGAGGCATGATAACAGTCTTCCAATTCTCGATATCTTCTTTGCCACAAGAAGAGGGAGTCGAGTTATTTCCCAAGGGCAAGACCAGAAGCAACGGATGGAAACTAATCAAGGAGAGAAGCAACCAAGAAGTAAGGAGGAATTTCCTGACAGTTAGAACAATCAATCAGTGGAACAACCTGCCTCCAGAAGTTGTGAATGCTCCAACACTTCTGCTGATTGTCTGAAATGGTTTGGATGGATTTCCTGAGCAGTGGGACAGTGGGTTTCCTAAGCAGGGAGATGGACTAGAAGACCTCCAAGGTCCCTTCCACCTCTGTTATTCTGAAGAACCCTGGCAGGAACCAACTTGGTCTGGTCAACTTGGCCTGTCTATCAGAAGTTAAGCTTGACTCAAGGAAGGTGTAAGCCAAGTTTAGGAGCCAACATCTGCTCATCTTGGACAGGACTGAACAGAAAGCTATTATCTAGACCAGTATTTCTTAACCTTTTCTTCACCTGGACCTCTTTAAATATTTTTTGTGGCCATGGATCTCTGCTGACAGGAAGTCCGGTTTCCGGTTTCCCCACCATAGATTCTCCTCCTAGCATGGCATCATTTTTCTCTGCTGACCAGAAGTCCGGTTCCCCCACCATAGAGTCTCCTCCTAGCACGGCTTCGTTTTTCTCTGCTGACCGGAAGTCCGGTTCCCCCACCTTAGAGTCTCCTCATACCATGGTGTCATTTTTCCTCTGCTGACCGGAAGTCCGATTCCCCCCAGCATAGAGTCTCCTCCTAGCACAGCATCCTTTTTCCTCTACCTGTCCTAACCGAAAGCCCTATCAATTATGGAGCTGACCAGTGACAGGGAGCCACAGCAGAGGGCTGAAAGAGCCACATGCGGCTCCAGAGCCGTGGGTTGCTGATCTCTGGCTTAGCCAGTGGAAATTTTGGGCTACGTTGCTGGCGTATGCTGAGGACCAACTCCAATAAATTGCACTTTCCCATTCATTTCTGGCTTGCTTCTCCCTATTAACCACCTGTTGGGCCTCCTCCCTTACATTATAGGTCAGCTGTTTGACAGGAAAGGAAGAGCAGCTCGTTCCCAGTGTGTCAACGGGGCTGCAAAAGAATTTACTGGCTGCTCTTACGAGCCCCGAACATGCCAGAGTAACATCACGTTCTGTTACAAACGCCCCGTCCTTGGCTGGGCAAGATTGTGAAATAGGCACTGGACGTTTCTCGCAGGTGGAGAGAGAGGGAGACTGGAACGGGGAGGGAGGGAATGGCTTTCATAGGTTCCTCTATGAGAGAGAAAGAAATCATCAAAGGGATCAGGAGGATGCCAGCACAGGTGGGGCACAGGATAGAGAGGAATGTGTGGGCAGTGGGAATAGAGAGGATATTTCAGGGTCTCTCTCTCTCTCCCTCCCTCCCTCCCTCCCTCTCTCTCTCTCTCACTCTCTCTCTGTCTCTGTGTCTGTCTCTCTCTCTCTTCAGCAGGGCTTGCCTGCTAGAGATGGAGCTCTTGCCTCACATTAGGAGGTTGTGAGTTCGATCCTACGTTAGGGGCAGATGTAGAGTCACTTGCTTGGGCAGGGGGTTGAACTAGATGACCTGAAAGGTCCCTTTCAACTCTGTTAAACTGCTAACTATCTGGATTCCATCTGTTGGTCATTCAGTTGAGTCAGGCACAGGTAGTCCTCGGCTTATGACCACAATTGAGCTCAACATTTGCACTGCTAAGCAAGACTGTTGTGAATGGAATGGGATGGGGTGGAATGGGATGGGGTGGGATAGAATAATAGGAAACATGGAATAGAATTGAATAGAATAGAAAACATGGAATGGAATGGAATGGAAAACATGGAATGGAATAGAATAGAATAGAAAACATGGAATGGAATGGAATGGAATAGAATAGAAAACATGGAATGGAGTGGAATGGAATCAGTAGTGGGATTCAGTCAGTTCGCACCTATTCGGGAGAACCGGTTGGTAACTTTCTAAGCAGTTCGGAGAACCGGTTGTTGGAAGAAATCTCCTTTTATTTCTTTTCACTTACAGGGCTAATCCTGTAAGGAAGGCAGAAAGGAAATATTCTGGTGTTGTTTCTAGCTAATCTTTGTTGCCCTGCTTACAGAAACTGCCTCTCTGGTTAACCCTTATGACACTGCAACAGCTAAGGCGAAGCGCCCATTGACCTTAGTGATGTTGAATTGGCCACACCCACACAGTCATATGATCACCAAGCCACGCCTACCCAGCTGGTCATTAAGGAAGAGAACTGGTTGTTAAATTATTTGAATCCCACCACTGAATGGAATGGAATAGAATAGAATAGAATAGAATAGAATAGAAAACATGGAATGGGAGGGGAGGGGAGGAGAGGAGGAGAAGGGAAGAGGAGAAGAGAAGGGAAGGGAAGAGAAGATTTTTTATTATAGCCAAGTGTGATTGGACACACAAATAAATTGTCTCCGGTGGCTCATGAAGACCACAAAGAGATTATTTTCCTATATACACATGCACACAATATAAGCATGTCTACACTGACAATGCAATGTTGTCAACTTCAGCCCTAAAAGCTACTGGGTGGTCTTGTACGATGGCCTGGACCTCCCACAGTATGAATCCTGATGAAAGTGCAGGAGAAAAGAGGCAGAAACTGGGGTGGAGTCAAGAAAGGAATCAGCCTGGAATCGTTACATTTGCACAAGTGATCCCAATCCAACCCCTCTTGAATTTCATTGAATCTTAATCCAGCGCCAATTTAGTCCTGGCCATTAGCTGACTAGATCTTGTGTTATAGGCATGAGCAATAAATCACCTTAACTTTAATGTGAGGTGCTGATTCTTTGCGCCTGACGTTAATCTCCAGTTAAGCTGATTCATTGCTGATGCCTCTAGACGAAAATCTAAGTCAACTAACAATAAGCACTAAATTGGTGCTAGATAAAAGTCAACAGAACTCAAGAGGCTTTGGGTTTAACCCCTTTGTGGTAATGTAATGACTGTCAGCCATTTGTTTTTGTCATTTTGTCAGACTGACGCCATTTTGGAGCATCTTCAGGGCTGCCACAGCAAGGCCGGTTGGACCTGTGGAAACATGATGGGGGGGGGGGAGATAGAGATCGTGGGGGAATGTGTAGCCAAAAAAATTATTTCCCTTGGGTGCCAAGGACGTTCACACCAGGTGCTGGCAAGGCGTGGACTAAAGCCATCCGGAGTTGGGGCAGTGACCGATTTGTACCATGTGATGGACGTGCAGGGGTGGGATTGAAAAATTTTAGCAACGGGTTCTCCGCCCTGTTGCTATGGGGCGTGGCTTAGTTGGCTTTCTGTACCATGGTGATGGGGGAGGGGGCATTTTCACCCTCCTTCCGGAGACTTCCCTGGAGCCTCCGAGAGGACAAAAACAGCCTCCTCTGGGCTCCAGATGGCCTCCGGAGGCGGGAAACGGACTTGTTTGCGGTAGTCAAAGAGCCGAGGTGGCGCAGTGGTTAGGGTGCATTACTGCAGGCCACTTTAGCTGACTGTGATCTGCAGCTCAGCGGTTCAAATCTCACTGGCTCAAGGTCGACTCAGCCTTCCATCCTTCCGAGGTGGGTGAAATGAGGACCCGGACTGTGGGCAAGTTGCTGACTCAATTTGCTAAAAATTTGTAAACCGCTTAGAGAGGGCTGAAAGCCCTATGAAGCGGTATAAGTCTAATTAATAAATAAAATAAATACTTCCAGTAGGCCATTTTTCGCCCTCCCCAGGCTACGGAGGCTTTCCTCAAGACTCTGGGAAGGTAGCAATGGCCCATTTTCACCCTTCCAGAGGATGGAAGAGGGATTCAAGCTATTCTCCAAAGCACCTGAAAGCAGGACAAGAAGCAATGGGTGGAAACTAATCCAGGAGCGTAGCGACCTAGAACTAAGGAGAAATTTCCCGACAGTGAGAACAATTAATCAGTGGGACAACTTGCCTCCTGAAGTTGTGAATGCTCCAACACTGGACGTTTTACAAAGAGATTGGATATCCATTTGTCTAAAGTGGTGTAGGGTTTCCTGCCTAAGCAGGGGGTTGGACTAGAAGACCTCCAAGATCCCTAGAATAACTCTGTATTCTATTCTATCCCTTTTAAAAATGCAAATTGGGAGCCTTGGTTTGCTAAACATTCCCATCTTTATCTTTAAGCGTTCCACCAAGCGTGTTTAGTGGCTTCCTTTAGACCTCTGCAGTATGAAGATATAAGTAATAATTCTAATAGAACCTGGGGATGTTTGATGCTCGGTTTGCATGCTCCATATCCCTCATGCAGCTTTCAGCCCCTGTGAAATGTTGTCGAATATCTGGATAGAGAAGATACCCCAAAAACATTCTCTAGGGGAAAACATTGCAGAAATGCTCCAAAGACTATGCCCCCCTCCAAAATGGTTGCATTGGAGGCTAATAAAGATGCACGTAAATATTCATCGATTGTTTATTTCCCAGGTGAATCCTAAACACTGAAAGATTTCAACAGAATGTACAGTCACACAATGATATAATGTTATCAAGTAACGTAACCAACCTAACCCCACCCCTATCCAAATCATTCATATGTCGTTAGCATCAACTAAAATCTTCCTCCCCTTGTTACATTTCTTTTTCAAGTTTTGCTCTTCCAGGCAACCAGCAAATTGGGGTTTCTTTTGTTCACACA